>NW_017670480.1:167131-175242 GCF_001879085.1 Nicotiana attenuata
GCCCACCTGGATAACAAGGGAATACTTTTCAAGTTTTGGCAATCAGGCGCCCACCTGGAAACAAGGGAATACTTTTAAAGTTTTAGCAATCAGGCGCCCACCTGGATAACAAGGGAATACTTTTCAAGTTTTGGCAATCAGGCGCCCACCTGGATAACAAGGGAATACTTTTCAAGTTTTAGCAATCAGGCGCCCACCTGGATAACAAGGGAATACTTTTCAAGTTTTAGCAATCAGGCGCCCACCAGGATAACAAGGGAATACTTTTCAGAGTTTCAGCAATCAGGCGCCCACCTGGAGAACAAGGGAATACTTTTCGAGTTTTAGCAATCAGGCGCCCACCTGGAAAACAAGGGAATATATTTCAAGTTCCAGCAATCAGGCTCCCACCTGGAAAACAAGGGAATACATTTCAAGTCCAGCAATCAGGAGCCTGCCTGAAGAATAGAGGCACATACTACAAACTGCAGCAGTCAAACATCACCCGGAGGAAGGGTGAAACATCTACAATCAACTCAAGGCAACAACGCAAGAATCCCAGTAGAAAGATACAAGTTCAAGGCAAAGAGCAAGTTAGAAGATATAGATAGAACTCTCTGTAATTCATAGATCATAGCTTAGTCCAGCTTCTTTTATTTTTATATGGTGTAATACGGAGGTCAGCGAGCAGTAGCAGCAGCAGCAGCAGTGAAATCATAGCTCTCGGTAGTCCCAGCTACCAAACCTTCCCGAACTACACTGACCTGATTCCTGTTTAGCCCAGGATATGTAGGCAACCTCTGAAGCAGGGTGCGGTCAAGTTTTTTTCAAAATTGCTTCACACGGAATATGCAAACGGGCAAAAATCGTTCATTTCGGCTCACTTGTCTTTGCACGAAAACTCTTCGTGTTTCCGGGCACAGAGGGGCAGCTGTGAGCACGTGATTTTTGCCCTAAGCAGTAGTTCCCAAAATTTCAAACAAAAATAATTTTTCTAGTCTTTTTTTTTTGTGAATTCTGTGGCATTCTTTGGTAATTGTTGCATTTTTTTATTTGTGCATTTTAATCCATATGAAAATACCAAAAATATGCATTGGCATTTAGGGATTTAATTTCACAGTTTTAGTATTAATTAGTTTTAGAATAAAATATAAAGAAAATTGCAAGAAAATAGTTCATTGCATTACTAATTATTGCATTTGTTTTTAAATAGAGTTACAAGTAATTTTAGGAGTTAAATAGTGTAATTAGGTCTTTGCTTTGTTTTAGCATTTTATAAAATCAGAAAAAATAAATAAATGCAAAAAATACAAAAAAAAATAATAAATACAAAAAGAAAATACAAAATGAAAATAAATTGAATAAAGAGAAGGAGAAGGTAGTCTTATGCCCGAATTGGGCTAATTATTCTGGCCCGAAAGGAAAAATTTCCCAACCCACGACCCCAGGCCCAATACCCCATCCGGTCCAGTTCCCCCTCCCTTTGTAAAACGACGCCGTTTGGCGTCAATCAATCCTATCCGTCCATTTCCCATGATCCGACGGTCCAAGATCACCCAAGCCTTCTCAAATATAAGTGTAATAACACACGTTATAGATCAGAGACCAAACTGGTCTTCCTCGTACATCACCCCTACCACCACCGCCCCACCGTGTCGCCGCCGTCCTCCGCCATCCGCCGCCGGCCGGAAATCGTCGCCGGCGGCGGCGATGCTCCGATTAACCCCAAAATTACACCCCAGATTCCCCTTCTCCTCCTTTACCTGAACCCGCTGTCCTTTACTTTCAAATCTTACTGGAATTTGTCGAATATCCGTTCAAAATTTTCCGGCCAAGTCATCGGTTATGCCAAACGGTCCCAAACTCACACCACAGAACCGCCTTAACTTCCCCTGCCCAACCCCCATAGCCACTTGTCTCGAACATGGCCGGAATTGCTCAAATATCCGATCGAAAATCCGGTCAAAACCCTAAATTCTCCAAACCCCACCAAATTAATACCACGTGACCTCTTCACTTCCCTCATGAGGAATTTGTCATCATTAGCATTCAAATCTCACCAGAGATAGTCGAATTTTGAATCTAAAGAGCTATGCGACTTTGGGAGTTGTACAGATGAGTCCTCTTCTTTTGTGTTTGATTTTTTTTGCGCGGTTAAGATTAGATTAGTTTACAATTAGTGTGTTAGGTTTTAGATTAGGTCTGCAGTTACTGTTTCTGAAATCGAATAACTGTTAATTGTATAGCTTAGTTCTCTTCACCTGTCAAACGTCTTGTTTCGTCTTGATCCTCCATCTGGTTTAATTCTGTTTATTTTGATTAGGGAATGCATGTTTATGACTTGGTTTAATTTTGTTGGAGTCACTCGACACGTTCAGTCGAATTAGTGTAGTTTGACATAGGGATTAGCATTTCTGCCTCTGTTTAGTGTAGTTAACAGTCATTGCTGATTTGATAATCCAATAATTTGCTTATTAGCCTATTTTCTTTTGATCAGTTTCAATCAATCTTGTGTGTATTGTTTGTTCCAGTTTAACATACTTCTTTTGGTTAATCAGTGATTGTTGTTAACAATACTTCAGTGTAATGCCCGGTTCAATTAGTTGTTAATTAGATGAATTTGGCCATAGCAAATGGATTCAATTAGGGTAGAAAGAGGATTAAAGTCTTTGGGTTTGGGTAGTAATTTCAGGGGATTTCAAGGGTAGTTTAGGCATGGGAAAAGGGTACTTTTATCGGATTTGGTAATTTTTGAAGGGGGGTAAGGATAGAATAGGGATTGTAATGGGCATAGAACCTTCTAGGAGGGACTATAGTGTAAGTCCTAATAAACTTAAGTTAGTTGCTTGTGTAACAAGTCAGAAATAATGGGGTAAACACTGAAATTAGAATAGGGACTAAGGGGGTAAAGGGAAAAATCTGAAATTGGATTAAGTTCACCTATAAATAGACATTCACTTGCCTTGAGAAGGGAAGTTTTTTTGGATAGCTATCTCGACCCCCCCCCCTCCTCAAAACCCTCTGATCATCCTCAGGTTTCAGAAAACAACAGAAAAGTAAAAATTACTGTTCCATTAATCCCTCCTAACCTCATTCTCAAATTTCAGTCATTAATCCCATCTCCTAGCTCGTTAAGGATAAGAAGTAACCTGAACTCATCTGTGTATGCTCACTTTGGATATTCACAAGCTTTTCGAATCATGTGTGCATGAGATTTACTTAGCCCAGGTTGATTTGTTGTTTGCTCACTGGGGATGGCAGTCCTGGGTTCATTTTTAGCTGTTTGGTGCTGTTTGGGTTAATCTGTGAACTCTATTGGCTCTCTAATTTATTCTGAGTTGTTGGGTCTGTGCTGGACTGTTGTTGAGATTTTAAACTGGTTTTCTGAGCTGCTGCTGAAGTTGTTACTGCTGCTAATCTCTCCCTTTTCTTATTTGCAATTACCAGGTACACATTCGAATCTGCACTGCTGTAACATTAAGCTCGAAATGGAGTACAAATGTTCATCTGTTTGGTTTTGAAGTGTGCTGTTTGGGTTGTGATGTATTGATAGTTAAATAGGTGTTAGATTCAATCAGCACAGTGTCGAATCAATCTTTTAATATGTGTGCAAATGCTGGACTGTTAACTGGACTCTATAACTGGACTAATCATATGAACTGTGCAATGGATTTTGATTCTGATTATGTAATTAATTGCTGGGAAGATTGCATCCAATGATTAATCCTATATCGTATAGCTTGCATCCAATGTTCAATTTCTGTATCTAAAATTGGGCATTATTAGGTTGACATCAATAGGACAACTTGAATAAATTTCTGAACTGTTTCGATTCTTAGTTCATAACAATAAGACTGCATATTGGAGCTGAATTGGAATTGGGCCTAGCTTAACAGTTTGGACTCGATATCTTATTACTAAAAGAGTAAGTCTCGGGGCCTCAATGAACAGCCCAGGCTTGGTTAGATGCTTGTGTACGTTTGGGCCTGGGCCTAGATCTGCTTGGTCAGTTTATGGTGTACACATAATCTTAACCTTTTCTTTTGTTGGGTTCGTCCTGGAGCCCAGAGGCTGCAAGACAGTGTAAAGTACTATTAGGCCCAGTAACAAATAGTTAAAGACGATCAAATATAGAAAGTCATAGATTGCCTTAGGATTTACCCTTTAAAATGAACAATAGACGAGACGAGCCTCGCCAAATAAACACACAAATTGCGGGGCCCTCATTAATTGCTTATATCAAAATATTTAGACCTCGGGATGTGCCATTTAGCGAATTTCATGGCTCCCCACACAGTTAATAAACGCGTAGTTGCTTTAGGCACGTATTTTAATAAATTTACCTTCCTAAATACGGGTGCACATTTATGTGACCCAAATCCAAATCTCAACGAAGTCGAAATGTGTTAACAATCACGGGTGCACTGGTGCGACGTGGTTCGAAACGCATTTTTACGACGTTGCAATTCTTATTAAACATAAAAATAAAAGCGGTTTACTAATAAAAGCATAAATTAGAACATGTTTTGAAATCAGATAAATCAAATACAACAGTTGAGCGACCGTGCTAGAACCACGGAACCCGGGAATGCCTAACACCTTCTCCCGGGTTAACAGAATTCCTTACCTGGATTTCTGGTTCGCGGACTGATAACAGAGTCATAATCTCCTCGGGTCGGGATTTAACCGGTGACTTGGGACACCATTAATTTCCTAAGTGGCGACTCTGAGAATTTAATAATAAATCCCGTTCCGATTGTCACTTCAAGTTGGAAATAACTCCCTTTATTATACCCTCTTCTACGGGCGTAAGAAAAAAGGAGGTGTGACAGCTCTGGCGACTCTGCTGGGGATCGAACCCAGAATCTCTGGTTCAGGGTTCAAGAATTCGAGCTTAGTATAACTGTTATTTTTGGCTTTATCTGATTTTTCTACATGTTCCATGCTATATGTGCTAAATGCTTTACCGCTTTGATATTATCTGAATTGTATATATAAATTGTGCCGAAAACCTTTCTCTTCTCACCTCCGGGGATGTGCTCACTGGTTGAGACTCCCTATTCTGTTAGTGTCAGACCTTGAAATAAGAAAGAGGCCGGACAAGTTACTAAGCCGGACGATCCCGCGGGTCCCCGGTACGTAGCCCCCTCCTCGACTCGAGTTGTCCGCTCGGGTACACAGTCTAGAACACATACCCAGGCTCTGAACCTAGAATAACTTGACTTTATGCCGGATCCCTAGTAGGAAACGCTTATCTGCATCACGTGCATTTTGACTTAGGGGACTCAACACAGGGGTTGGGTCCGTCTAGGACAGGTGTACCCGGAATAATAGACTATCTTGACGCATCCTACTTGTGTATCTATTTGCTTTGGACTTGCATGCTGACCGGCTTTTAAATATTTGGCAATATTGAAAAAAAAAAAAGAAAAGAAAAAGAAGAAAAAAAAAGAGAAGAAGAGAAAATAGCAGTGTGGAGAATTAATTACTTATACTAGAAAAAAAACCAACGGCCAAGTAGTGCCGAAATGTTGCCGGATTGTTGAAAAAAGAAGAAAAGTAGTTTGTTTTGTTTGCCAATGGAAAAGACGAACAAAAGAGTTTTATTTTCAAATTAGTTCATTTTATCTGCCATTAAAAAGAAAATATAAAAAGAGTCTTGCTTTCAGAAAAGTGAATTTGCCAACAAAAACCAAAAAAAAAAAAGTTATTTTTCAAGTTAGGGATGTTGTCAAAATAAATAGGTTTATTTGACCGAACTACGCAGGTTTGATTCTCACCAGATGTGAGATACGTAGGCAACCCTCATCGGGTCCAACCACCCTTTTGCAAAAGTAGCCAAAAAATGTCAATTTTTATTTTTGTNACGTTATATATAGTATTTAGCATATAAAGATCTTCATGCTTACTGCTATATCTTCCATTCAATTCGCGTATAAATTCATCACTTTTAGTAATATGTTCCATCCTGCGGCTACAAAATACTAATTAAAGTTAAGGAGCTATGATCTTTGTGTGATCATATCAATCTCCTCATTTTAGCTATTACAAATACATATTCTGATGATTTATACAGGTTTCATCTGAGAGAAAATTATTCTGCGACGCAGCAGGGGAAGTTGTTCTCCATTTCCTTCATTTAGGAGAAATTGATGAGTCTATCTACTAATTTGTGGTGTTGGACCTAACTGCATTGATTAGGGGAGAAGCTAGCTAATGGTTTTCTTATATTTCTGTTGTTTTTACCGAGGGTGAGGAGACGAGTGAGGTGTTTGGTAGTGCTCATAGGTTTGGGCCTTCTGGCATCAGATCCATTCAGAGGATTAGTGGAGCTCTATCTATTTTTGGTGAAGCTCCTCATTGGTTTTCGATTTAGGGGGAGAAAATTTTGTTGGTTATCTAATGAAATGCGAGTGTTGATGTATATGTGTTGGGCTGTGTAAGATTGTGAGTGTAGTACAGTGCATGTATTTTTTTTTCCTACATTCTTTCAGAGTTATCCTTTTTCTTTTCTTCTAAATGTATATGGTGTGAGTTTTCTGTTTATAGGGTTAGTTTGTGCAATCTTTGTATGTTTGTTGCACTTTATTCATTTGTGTGTGCATATGTTAGTTCCCTATAGCTATTGAATTATGTCTTGCTACAGCTTTATCATGCGTGTTAGTATTGTTCCTAAATTATACATGCATTATGCCTTTGTTGCCAACAACTCCAATTAGAAGTGAACATCCACATCACGGTCTCACATTAAAGCATATTGGAGTGCACATAAGTTGCAATTTTGAATAAGCTTTGAATGAACTTATAACTATTTTACCAGATTTATATTTAAGTTACTGATAGTCCTCTGGTGACACCACGAAGATGCTCAATTTTATCCCTACTTCAAGGCAGTTGAATTGATCTTTACAAGGTCTCAAACTAAGGAATGACTGCACCAGCAATCGCGCAGTTAGACATATGTACAATTTTAGTCTAAACAGAGCTTCTTTTAGGTTTTGTTGTTAGAGAAAGGACTACTTAAAATTCCTGCTTGCTCTTAATATAGTTGCAAAATTATCCTAATGGGAAGTTTAAATACCAAGCACATCTAAAAGGTTGCAAGTAAGTTAGATGAAATAAAAATATGTAAAGAGTACCTCTTTTTGCTTATTTGAGATGAAAATTTTGGTTGAATCCAGAAGCATCTTCATTACACAATTAAAAACTAATTTCTCATGTCAATCTGGATCAATTGCTTTGAGGATAGTCGATACATAAGAGGCAGTTGACCAAACAAGTGAAGTGGGAAGAACTAGCAACTTTGAGAAATTTTTTTAACTTGCCTCATAGAATAGATACTTTGGAGAACCTATAGTCTATGTTCTGTGTCAGATCCTCCAAAAATGCACTACATTTGGAGGATCCGACACGCACCCAACAACATTTGCGGAGAGTTCGAGCAACATAGCCTATAGTTGAATTTGATTCTAGAAGATTACTAATTCTTTGTGTGATTTATTTCTACAAAGATTTAACTTTATTACCTGATTCTAAACACTTAAGGTACATATCTGAGCTTATGGGTTAAGATGTTATTCTAAGCTATTTTAAGTATTATTCTCTTCACACACTAGTCCTGGCAGCAGCAATTGTGGTGATGTTTGCTTTGCACTAAAAATATCAACAACATGTCGGCAAGATGTGATACTTGGGATTATGATATTAAAAAAATGCTTTAGGTTCTGATGTAGAGGTAAGAGCTAAGCCTCAAAATTTATAGACATTATTAACGAGAAAATAAATATTTGGACTTCCATTAGAGTGAATACATTTTTAGTTGGCAGTGAACATAGTGTTGCATACATCTTTGTGTTTATTATCTCTTTGTGCAACCAAATGAGGACATTGCTACTGTTTATCCTTCAAAATGTAAACCCTAAAGCAATAAAGCATTGCCTTATGAGATTTACACAAATTAAAATTAAGGCCAAGAGTGTACAAATGATCAACTGAATGCTAACATTGTTGATGTTTTGCAGGATGAGCATATTGATTATGAGGAATATGTAACAACGATGAGAAGGGGAATATAGGATTGATAACTAGAGCAATAATTAGAAGAGAACCTAATTAAATTAGGGGATAGACCA
>NW_017670480.1:182872-234388 GCF_001879085.1 Nicotiana attenuata
CCTATAGGGTACGGAAATATTGCGTAAAGGGAAAGTACCCAGGGAATTCATTTGATTGTCAATGTTACTTATGCCAACAAGCGTACAATGGATTCAAATACATGAACCAGATAGTTACTTCTCATGAATGTTCAACTGCCTCGAAGCATAGGCATGACCTTGCCATCCTGCACAAACTGCTCGTCACGGGGACATCACTTAGTATAGGAGGCACCTGACTTGGCAAAACCAAACCACCGTGCCCGTGGTCAAGCTGTCCTTGAGCTTCTGGAAACTCCCTCACTCGTCCCGAACAATCTGAACTGGGACTTCATTGGTCAACCTGGTCATCGGGCTGCAATAAATGAAACCCCTCACACGAGAGATTAGTAGCCTGCAACAGAAACTCAATCTCTGTAGCTGATGTCTAGGCAGTTCTTTGACTGACATGAATCTCATCAGGAGTTCCCTGATACCCTTGCTGATACGATGTGACCCAGAAAAATTACTGAATATCAGCCCAGTAACTCACAACTTGGAGAAACTTGCATAATAACTGAACTACCCCAGAGGTCTGAAGAACTCTAAAGTGCTGCTGCGGCTCCTCGCTGCGGGAGTAATATCAAATATATCATCTAAAGACTATCAAGAACAAGTCCAAATAGGGCCGGAACACTCAGTTCATCAACTCCATAACGCTGCGGGAGCATTGGTCACTCCAATGACATACAAGAACTCATAATGCGTACCTGAGTCGGAGAAGAAGAATCAGAGGAATGACTAATCTCCAATTGTGGTAGCGTGTTCTTGGAGAATACTCCTGGCACCACTGAAGCTGGTCGCACAATCGATGCATCCCGGCATTGGGTCTATACTTATCGTTCTTGTTTTGCGGTTCTATGCACATCCTCATCTGATCCATCCTTCTTCTTGACAAAATAACACCGCCGCCCCAACAAGGCGAAACACTGGGTCTAATGAAACCCTTCTCCACAATCCTCAACTGGTCCTTAGCTCTTTCAACTCCGGCGGGGCCATATCGATAGGGGATAGATGGGCTGAGTGCCCGGAGCCAAATCAAATACAAAAATCATAATGTCCCTGTCGGGTGGCAATACCCGGCAGATCTGAAAAGGGGAAACATTCGGGGAACATCCCGACACTAGGCACTAAATCAAAATAGGAGGGACCTCAGCACTGGAATCACGAACATGCCAAGTAGGCGACACCCTTCTTCCATACGCGAGCCTTCAACGTACGAAATAATGTGCGGGTAGTGTGAGTACTCTCCCTCTACGAGGCATATCCCAGCAAAGATAAAGGTGACGGTCCTGGCATGGCGGGTCCAAGATAGCGTGAAAAGGTGATAAACCAGTCCAAATCCCCAATATGGATAAGTCGAATCACCATTCTAAGAGAACAAAATCACACTAGTCCTCCAGACCCCATCGCGACATACAAGACGATGGCTGGACCACGATTAGAGTTCACCTACCGGTGTAGACACATAAACAGGAACAACCCAAAGCAATACTAGGCTGACAAATGGTGTCACGGCGCTAAAATAGATGAAACATATGAATATGTAGACCCTGGATCAATAGTACCCGACATCTCGATCACAAAACCAGAACCGTAACCTGTAATGACTGATATGAAGCCTCAGCCTCGGGCTAGCTGGAGCATAACACGGGCTGGGCCCCACCACCTGCACATATCTCTAGGTCATCTGCTCTGGCTTGGCCTCCATCTGGCGGCCTGAGCTACACCTCTATGACCCTACCTCCACTCTACACCTCTACCCCTGCCTCTACTGGCTGGGCTGGCTGTGGAGACGCACCTGGTGCCTCGAAACCGTGGCACGAGAACCCTGGTTGCTGAGCAACTGCTCGTGCTTGAGGTGCAAAATCTGGCAATATGACCCGTGTCGCCACAAGTGTAACAAGCCCTCGGCTGCTGAGGTCTGCTGGCCCTGTCGACATGGTGGAGCCAGACGAAAACTCTGAAGTGGCAGTCGCTGAGGTGCTGGCGTTGCACTAATGCTGCTATGATCAGAATAGTGTGCATGAGAACACGACCACCTGATGCAATCCGTGAAACTGGAGAGCTGACTGAAAGGTGGAGGATAGCCTCTACATATGAATCTCTAACCTCCAGACAAGGTACCAACTGAATCCTGCTGATGCGGGCTCTCTTGTCCCCCATGTAACCACTCCCCTGCGATAGTACATCCAAATCCTCGGGGCCGACATTGGCCGCCTCCTGAAAAGTGATTATCATCCGCCTCTCTAGCATCTGAGACGAATCGATGAATGAGTCCATCAAAAAAAACGTCTCAATCTCTCCCCTCAGTGGGGAGTATAATAAGGGCAATGGCGGGGCTAAGTCAATGAACTTGGTCTCATATTGGGTGACGTAGGAACCGCCTGCTGGAGGTGCTCACGCCTCCGTAAGCCCTTTCTCTGAGTAACGGAGCTTCTCCGGATGCTGTGTAAAGTGCTCATTGTCAAGGCTATGATGCTCTCCTGGGCCTGGCAAGCAAAACATCCCTCCACCCAAGTCTGGCGGATCCGACGGCGATGTAGGAAAGTCGACACCATTGGTCTCCCACAATACCATGTTCGAAGAAACCTCGTGGCAGCTGTCCTATAACCTGGGATCTCGGTAGATTGCCCCGCTGAAAGTAGTAAGTGAAAGCTTGGCTGGAACCTATCCAACCTCCATAAAGCATCCGGCAGACATGCTGCCCATCCCCCTCACCGGCCTGGCTACCACAGCCAGCTGAGCTGCTCCAACTGGGTGAACTCTGGAGCTAATCGGGGAACTCACCTGTCGCCGGAGTACGAGTAGCAGGAGTCTGGGCCACCTCCTCCAGCTTGAAAGACAGCTAGTTGCTACAAGGAAGCATAGCCTGCCGGGTAACACTCTTCATGAGACCTCACCAACGGACCAGAGCGTCTGAAGACTGGGTAGCAATAAGACCCCTCTGCGTCCTAGTTGGACCCATCGAACTGCTGGGGTGCTGGATCGAACCTCCTCGTCAAAGTCAACCTGAGGCTCATAGCCACTGGGCTGCTGCTGCTCGGGCTGACTCTGCCCCTAGCGGGAGCTGACTGTGGCTCGGACTGCTATCGGAAATGAGGAAAGCGTGTGTTCTCGTAACGCCATCTGAAAAGAACAGGAGTAGAAATTCAATTAGCGTTAGAAACCTAAAAATCCGACGACAAAGAAAGGAACAAATTAGTGAGACTTATCCCTAACCGGCACACTCTGGGGGATTAATACAGATGTTCTCTGCACCGATCCCTCAGACCTACTTAAGCTGTCCCGGAGTTGTGCTTGCCTAGAGCTCTATTACCAAACTTGTCCACGACCCGAGTTCCCAACCCCCCCCGGGTAGTCGTGATGGGCCTAAATGGGAGCTAGGCAAGATCACGCAAATTGTAATTACTTTTCAAATTAATAACTATAATCCCCTTTTAAACATCTAATCGCGCATATAACTATAAAAGCAACAGAAAATTAAATAATAAGCAGACGGTGTCTTAAATTTAATAGAAATGAATAAGAAATGCGGAAAGAAAATTCTAACTTTAAGCCTCTTACCAAAGACTGGTGTCACACATACTCACGAGTACTACTAAGAATACTAAATACAATCGTCTGAAAAGAAACATAAACGTTTGTCTCGAATACAACTGACGATAACAGGACTCAAAATAAAGGATATATACGCGAGACCTGCGCACCTATGCGCACGCCTGTAGGGCTACCATCGATGTCCTCACTTAACCTGAAGGCCTCTCCCACCACTATGCTGCTCGCTGTCCGAACAACCTGGAATCTGTGCAAAAATAGCACAGAAGTGTCAAGACAAGCCACAACAACGATGTGGCACCCCATGTGCTGGTAAAGTGCCTAGCCTAACCCAGCGAGCCAGTGACGAGCTAGACGCCGAGCTATGATGAATCCCGAGTAATAAGACTCACTGCAACTATTCTATTATATTATAACAAGCACGGAAATACGAAATACAAAGATAGATAAACAATATGGGGCAAGTGGTGAGCAAAAGTATTGCTGTAGCCGGAGGAAACAATTCCATAGATTAGAGTCCCAGTAATGGATGAGGGAAGTTAACACAACTCAATCATAGTAATGAAACAGAAATCACAGTGCACGACATCACCGCTTCGTGCTTTTTACTCTCATACTCAACCAAGCAATAACATGTGCACGCATCACCGCTTCGAGCTTTTTACTCTCGTTCCTCACATATAATCAATAGAAATTGCACGGAATGGTACAATCGTGCGAACACTGCTATTCACACCTTCGTGCTTTAACACTCTTTCCTCATATAAGCAAACAATGCACGGCATCACCCTTTTCTTCGTGCTTTACACTCTTCTTACATTAAACAACAATGCACGGCATCACCCTTCGTGCTTTATCACTCTTCCTCACCCAAACAACATTCACAAATAATGGGCAAGGAGATAAAAAAAATAATGACGGAACTCCCGGCAAGGGAATGCAATTAAACAGTTAAATCCCGGCAAGGGAACAATATCAATAAGTTTCCATATCCCGGCAAGGGAGAAAATCAACAAAACAACAAAACGTCCCGGCAAGGGAATAAACCAATAACTCTTTCTCTTTCTTTCACTTTCATCTCATAGTTCACATTATCACTTGAGCCAATGCTCCAAAGATTTACTTATCTCATATACCTTCACAATTTGTATTTCAGCTCGAGCCAACGCTCCACGAAGTATAAAGATCACAATTCCTTTCACATACTCTTTACAACATATAGGAGTCATCAATTAAGCATGGAAGTTATAACAAAAACCAAAATATTCGCAAAATAAGGACTCGCAGTCATGCTAGACACCAATGTATAGATACTCGTCACCATGCCTATACATCGTACTCGACAATTAGCAAGTAGCAAGTAAGACTCAACTCCTATTTCCTCAAGCTAAGGTTAGACCAAACACTTACCTCAACTTTTACGGCCAAATCAATCCACAACAACCGCTTTCCCTCTCGAATTCGGCTCCAACTCAATCAAATCTATACAATAGTGACTTCATAATATCAATATATGCTAAACAAATCCCAATGCCTAATTATAGATTTCCAAGCTTTCTTCCCAAAATCCCAAAAATTGACCCCGGGCTCGCTTGGTCAAAACACGAGGTTCAGACAAAGTTCATATCCCCCATTCACCCACGAGCCCGAATATATACTTTATTTTCAAATTCGACCCCAAAACGAGGTCTAAATCAAGAAAATTCAAAAAGCCCTAACTCTACCCATTTCCCCCAATTTCTACCCTAATTTACATGTTTTTAGGCTTAGGAATTCAATAGATATTGATGGAAAATGAAGAAAACGAGTTGAAATTTACTAACCCAAGAAGTGTTGGTGAAGGAGAGCTTCAATGGATGCCTAAGGACCTTAGAGAAGAAGGAGTTCGTGAGTGTTTATGAAAATCCCGTAACTACACTGTTCTAGAAATTAAAAAATATAACTGGGCAAAATTATCCTTCGCGTTCGCGGAAGGAAGGTCGCGTTCGCGAAGGGTAGACTTGACAGACCATCGCGTTTGCAATGGTGCGAACGCGAAGAGAAAAGGCTGGGGGGTCCAGGATTTGGTCTACGCGAACGCGAAGGTACTAATGCAAACGCGAAGAGGAAAATTAGGCTAAGTCCCCAGGGCCAGATAACTCTACGCGAACGCAAGGTCAAGGGTGCGAATGCGATGAAGGAAAGACTCAGAGCTTCGCGAACACGGGAGAGGCGTCGCGAACGCGAAGAACAACGGGACCTGCAACAACTGAAGCTAATTTCTGCAATTTTTCTAAGTTTGAAACCACCCCGAAACACCTCCGAAACACTCCCGAGCCCTCGGGGCTCCTAACCACACATATGCACTAACTCAACAACATCCTACGAGCTTAACCGTGCGATCAAATTGCCAAAATAACATCAAAACAACGAATCAAACCTCAAAATCGCTAGTTTTTCTTCAAACTTCATAAACTTTCAAATTTAGAGTTTTAAGTCTGAAACACGTCAAACGACGCCCAATTTCAACCAAACTTCACAGAAATATCTTAAACCACATATAAGACCTATACCGGGCGCCAGAACCAAAATACTGGCCCGATACCAACACGTTCTCATCAAATTTCATTTCCAATTTCCTTAAATATTTTCAGAAAACAATTTCACTCAAAAATTCATTTCTCGGGCTTGGGACCTGGGAATGCGATTTCGGGCATACGCCCAAATCCCATATTTTCCTAGGACCCTCCGGGACCGTCAAATCACGGGTCCGGGTCCGTTTACCCAAAATATTGACCGAAGTCAAATTTATTCATTTTAATATCAAAACTTAGCATTTTTCGCAGAAATTCATATTTAGACTTTCCGGCTACGCGCCCGAACTGCGCACGCAAAACGAGGCGACTATAAATGAGGTTTTCAAGGCCTCAGAAGCACAGAATGGGTAAGAAACAGGTGATGACCCTTCGGGTCGTCACAAGAAATTAATAGTTTCATGCAACTGCTAATATGCTTGGTGATTGGCAAACATTATTGTGTTGATAATGTTGACAACCCATTTTTAGCTAAATTTCTAGTGCACTACCTTTCATTAAACATCAGTAATGTTCCAGTGTTCATGCCTAGAAAAGAATTCTCTAAGTTCCTATGATAATATATTGCATAACTGCTACATTGACTGACTTATTTTGTTCAATTTACTGTTGTTACCCTTTTTATTCCTGATAAAAAATTACTTATAAAGTGGTACTACTTTATCAGTACAGGTTTTTTAAGACATTCTTTTGCCTGAATTGATTTATACTTTCTACCTTGCACTTTTATTTCCCTTGTATTGGTATAACTGACTAAGATTATGTAACATGTTTTTCAATATAAATTGTGGTTCACTGAAATTTTGGTTGACGAAAAAAGGTATCATTACAAATCTTACATCTGTTTTGTTCGCAGGGTGTTATAACTCTGTAAAATGGTTGTATATACGTTTTTTCATGCTATGTACATACGTGTTTGAAGGTCGCTAGCTTGTGTTTGACAGGTAATGCAAAGAACAACCGCTACTTTTTTAAGCTACCATATACGTTGCTACTTGCCGTTACTGACGTCCTTTTGTTTCTAATATTGCAGAAAATATGGACAATGCAGGTCACTTTGTGTGACTTACTGGCATGTACATTTATATTTTTGTTAGTCGGTAAACATATTGGTCCTGTAACTAATGTAAATAGTGGGTTGAAAGACTAGCACGAAATATGACCTCTTTTTTTGCTTGAATTTGTTTTCTTCGCTCTACTATATATCCAAGTTTTTAAGACTAAATTGAAAGAAACTTACTGCTATCCAAAGGATCATTCAAAATGACCACGACGCACTTCGTCGCAGAGACCATAATGTTTAACAAATCAACTCACATATCTCAATACATAATTTATCATAATGCAAGTTGCTCCCGATAAAAGGTAATTTATTTTCTTTATAAATTAATAAAAGCTGCTATTTTCAAAAAAAAAGTACGCTTTGACTATTAGTTTTTGCATAAGTGACATTGAAATCAACTAAATACCTCTGGACTTTCTGATCAATTTTTGTACCTATAGGGAGAACAATAAGGATAATTTTTAAGGTTTTTTTCTTCGTATTATAACATCCGCGCAAAGGTACTTTTTCAAAGGTAAAGCTTCGCTAACTAATTCACCAATTTTCATCGGAGAACCTTTCAGGATTTAGAAAAAGATAATTTCTTACAGACTTTGGCAACAGTCTATTATCGAAACAAACATTAAAAAATATAATTATGGTTCAATTCATCTCCGTAGGGTGAAAGCAATTTGTTTCCCCTTTCTCTCCCTTATTTGTTTGTGTTCTAATAGATAATAATCACTAAAAATATCATTCTAGCACATTAACGGACACATAAAATAGGCTGAGTTGTCTGACAAAATAAAGAATTTTTCCTAAATTCATTATCTCAGTTGATATTATATTCGTTCTCTCAAATATAGTGCTTTCTTCATACACTTGGAGAACTCATGATGCACTAATTTACTTTAAATTCTTTCTCGCTCTAGTTAGGAAGGCTATCAGTACTTCGTATGACTCTTCCAAGATACACTGATGCAAAAAACCAAATGTAGTTACATACCCCACCTAGTATCCTCGTAATATAGACAAAGGCTAAATTTCCGTTGTTTATTCAGTAGATCAAAATTTAACAGGTCGACATCAGACTTCCTCCAGGAACATGCTTAGATCTTGGAGCCATTCAGTTGGAGATAAGTTATTTTTCATTTCCTTCTAACACATCATATAATATAACACCCAGATAAAAGTATCATAGTAAAATAATATGATTTTACAAACCTAAAAGGAAAAACAAAGAGGGAAAGACAGACACAAGAGACGATTCAAGAATTGCACACCACGTGTTTTACAAAGCAAAGTAGACCCCAACACCTGATAGATGCGGCAAATAGCCAATCACAAATGGTCGTCTTCTCCAGTTTTGCTTTGGTGTGAAGAGTTATAGTGGAAGCAACTTGGGCTTGGGTTCAAATCAACTAGACCTCTCGAATACAAAAAAAAATCCAGGAAAAAAATCAACAGCCCACAATATGCAGCTTTAATTCCAAACTTAGGCCTCGGCAGCTTTTAATTGCTACCCAAGAGTTGTATGTTAACTAATTTGAACTAATTTATTTTTACGGCTCTATTTGAAGTTGTACAAAAAAAAAATTTCCCCTGTCTGCTTACGACATAATCTATAATTGTGAAAACCTAGGGAACTACAACTAGCTTTAGTTGAAGAGCAGGAAAGAACTTAAAGCAACTTGATGTTTCATGAGTTCTCCAACTGTGAGAAGGAACCTCTGTATTTGAGAATGAATATTTACATCAAGATAATGAATTTTGGAAAAGTTCTTTATTTTGTGATACAGGTTAAAAAATTTCTGGGATTGTTCTTTGAGAAGTATAGAACTTATTCCATTACATCCTGCACACAAATTCACAACTTTCAAATGGAGTTCAAGATTTTTGAAGTTAGCAACTACGTTACAGACCACCCTCCCACAACCACAAATATCACGCTTTAAGAGAAATTCTTACATTTTACGCATTTATAAGGCATCATGTAATATGATCATATGCATAGCCAAAATTGCAGTATTTAACTGATAAGTAGAGTATAAAGATTGATATTGTAATCTTTCTTATTCCTTCTCTCATCTTATGTTTGATCAATGTAAGAACTCAAATATTTGAGCGATCCAAGTATTCAACTTTCGTGGGTGAGACAACCCTTTGAATTATACGGTAGACAACAATATATTTATCAATAACGAAACAATTAAAAAAACGACCTCAAGAAGCATTGTTGTAAAGTGAGAAGTAGGGCAAGGTACTACTACAGTTTGTAGGAAGTGTTGGGACAAGTGTCGGGTATGGGTTCTGGAGAACCAGTAACTTCTATCTAGCACAATTGTTTTTTAATGCTAGCTATGACAAAGAATTTTGAAAACTCCGTAAGAAATGCTCTTTTTTTAAATCTTGAAAGGTTTTTAGGTGAAAATTGGAGAATTACATGTTTTTTGATCTGTTAATCGAACCATATCATAAACCACTGGAATAACCAGTAGCATACAACAATGATATTGTTTCTTGCTTGTACCATTGAATTTGAGACAATGACGTAACATTTTCTGCAAAGAATAATTTCTATCGAGTATTTCTTATGCCCAATGTGTTCTTTCACGCTAATTTCGAAAACCCTTTTTATTTTTTTGCGTTCTAAAATTGTGCGGTAGATTTTATGTGGTTACGGCGTCGTCTTAAAAGAAGGGCCATTTTGAGAAGTACATTTACGCCCTTAATTTGCTTTATTACCCGCGTTATTATAGCCCATTGCTGTAAATTTATTTTATTCTAGGGCGGTGGCTGACACTACTTTGATTACTTTGCGTTCTTACTTGTCTGCCATGCCTAATAGGTAAATATCGGTGAGAACAAGAACATATAGACAAGATGTTCTGAATGTTGCCACCCTCAAAGTCTCTACCAAGAAACGACATCGTTGGAGGCTTTCTTTCTGTTTGCAACATTGACTCATGAATGAGGAATCTCAGTAGGTAGCTCTTTAGTCAGGTTGCTATTTTTGAGTTTCTTTCTTGGTGATCCTAATTGTTGTTTTATGTGTTTGATGTTGTTGTCCAGGTTATAACTTTTAGTTAATGGCTGCAGTTGAGTTACATTAATAGGATGGTTTGCCTGATTTAATAGGTGTGACCTTAGCCAATTGCTAAACTACTTAGGAGCTTACTAAAATTATAGTCTATAATTCAGGTTCTTCGTATTTTTTCTTGAAATTGGTAGGTTGAATCCTCGATTTTATTCTCAGAAAAGTCTTTGCTATTTTGTAGTATTTTTTAATTTTGTATTTGTGTTCTTTATAGGTTCTTGTGCGTATGTTATCTGGCGTCTGAGTCTAGAAGCTTTTTTAGGCAACTGGAATTACTTAGTCAAAATTCTGTTGATGGAGTCGGTCAATTTCCTTGAAAAAAAGGGTACATGCGTCTTACAAAGCAATCAACTTACGATTCGTCTCCACAATAAACTTCTTTTTCTTTTTTTATTTGCATAACTTAGACAATTAATTTGTTGATAGTTGATACTTGATACAACCTTGAACAAGATTATTCAAGCAGACTTAAATTGGAACATCATTTTTTTTAATCGGATGTCCTCGAGGGACAAGTAAACTTAAAATTTAGGGAAAATGCATAAGTACCCCCCTGACCTATACCCGGATTCCCAACTACACACTTTTTCTTTGCGGGAATCCTATTACCCCCCTAAACTTATTTTAAATGTAATTATTTGCACCCTTAACGCTGACAACCAAACTCTTGGCAAGTGGTGAGCTACACGCGCCCCCATATGTATTTTTAGTACTTTTTTTATTCTTTCTTCTTTTTCTTATTTCTTATTATTCTCATTTTTTTTGGTTATTTCATTCTCTTTTTTATTGTTTTGGTCACCGACGACATAAAATGGTGGTCGTCAGAATTTCACAAACACCATTTTTCCGGCGAATTTTTTTTTTCCTGGCGATATTTTTATCCCAATCTAAGTTTTTTTTTTTTATATATATAAAAATTTTTCTTGAAAGTATAGTTTATGTGTGGGAGGAAGAGCAAAAGAAATAAAAATAAATATAAGCTGAGAAAACTTTTTCCAGTTAAAATTTCAATACATCATTTTTTTTTCGGCGTGGGAAGGTTTTCCGATGATGAATTTTTCCCCCCAAATTTGAGTGTATTTTGCTTTGCTTATTAATAGATCTTTTTGAAAGTTTAATTTGTCTGTGAAAAGAAAAAACGGAAGAAAAACGGTTAGATAAAGTCGTCGGTGAATGAATATCCGCCGGAATTAGAGAAGAAACAAAAAAAAGTAAAAGAAAAAAGACAAAGAAAAAGAAAAAGGAAAAGGAAAAGGAAAAAAAAGTAAGAAAAAATGATAAAAAAGAATAAAAAGTAATCTAAAATTATTTTTTCTTACTTCTCACTCTCCTTCGGGAGAGTGAAATAGACACACTCTACCACGTCAGCGTTAAAGGTGTAAATAATTCCATTTAAAATAAGTTTAGGGGGTAATAGGATTCCCGTAAAAAGAAAGTGTGTAGTTAGGAATCTGGGTATAGGTCAGGGGGTACTTATGCATTTTCCCTAAAATTTATATAGCAATTTTGTTCATCTGTTCACTTCTTCGAATGTTGACATTACTTACAGAACATATTACGTACTCCTTTGTAGATATTATACTCTATGGTGTAGTATTAGGAATGAATGATATAGTACGATTCCCAGCATGTATTGATTCTTTAAAGCTGGCTTTGGTTGTTGATCCAACGGTGAACAGTTAAATGTGTGCTTAGAACTTTGTTAAGTGAAAAAGTGCTCAGAACTTGGAGGATAAAAGTTTGCAGAGTCGGTGGTTGATTTATGAGCTTATGGGGACTGCTGCTTTCCCACTAATATTTTTTCCTTTATAATCAGCCCACAAACAAAGGAAGATGAGAGAAGAAAAAACACACACACACACCAAAAATCAACTCAAAAATCAACTCTTTTTTCTTCTCTGTAATGGCCCAGCTGGACCAAAATTTATATAACCAAAGAGGAGAAGTATTCATATGTCTTGTTAACTAAAAACCCACCTCATATACACACCATTTAACCATAAAGACACAATCTTTCCATAAATACCCTTCTGCAACACCCCTAAAAAGATCCAATCTTTCATCACTTCTTCACTGCATGTCTCTAAAAAACAAAAACAGCAATGTATTACTACTATTATATTTATCTTCTCCATTTATGTGGGCTTTTTGGGGTTTGTCTTTCTTTGTCAAGAACCTTCTCACCACCTCTCTCTTTTCCTTTCTTTCCCTATTTACTACACCTTTTCTTTGTTGTATTATTGTTGTTTTCTCACTTTCACGCCTCTCTTTCCTCTCTTTTTTCCCTCTTCTGCCGCCTTGGCTCTTCATATTTTCCAAGATCTGATGTCTAAGAAGATGAAAAGGGTGTCTTTTAGAATCATCTTATGGTGTTTTTGAATATTCAAAGGCTAGGTTGAAGCATCAGACACTATTTCAGGACTATCAAGAGCTCCACAAGGTAAAAAAAAACTTATCTTTTGGGGTTTGCTTGATCCTTTTGTTTGAAGATCTATGTTTCTTTTATTAGTGTATTTTTGGTGTCTTTAACTAGTCTATTGGTATTTCTATTTTTCTTTTTTGGTTCTTTTCATCTTGTCTTTAGCCGAGTATCTATCGGAAACAGCTTCTCTGCCCTCCAGGTAGGGTGTGCGTACATACAAATGGGAACTCACTGGGTTTGTTATTGTTGGAATTTTTTTGGTTATTGTTTGTTAGAAATTTGATGACTTTTCGTTGGTGTTTGATACGTTTCCTATCAATGATTTATGAGCTTGTTATTTGCTGTCTCTTTGTTCGATTTTTTTGGGATTAAAGTTACCCTTTTAGCTCTCCCTTATTGAGGCTTTTACTATGAGTTTGTGTCTCTCCCGTTAAGAGGTGAGAAATTTTACCCGCTATTTTTGATAATCTTTGAAATTATTGTTTCTTAATTTCATAGAAGGCGCTTTGACGTAAAATATGATTGTATTGGCTGTCTTAGTCTCCAAGTGTGTGCCTCAAAGTTTCTTCATTTAGCAGTGCTAAAGCTGGTCTGAATTATGACAAGAGCATATAATTGTTGTACATATTAAACGTTGCAGTTGTGGATGTTTCAGATAGCTTGATGGTGCTAACAGTATTTCACTAAGGGCAGTTGCTTGTATCCTGTCTTGGGAGTTTTTAATCAGCATGTGAAATGAATAAGGAGAATGTCACATAACCAAAGTGGCTGCCACGTAATTAATTTTTCTCAAATGTTGCTTTTTTTGTTTTTTTGTTTTTACGTATAATTTTTATGTGATTCTTGTATATGTGATTATGACCTTGGATCGCTGTTGATTCAGAATTTAAAATTATCAAATTTTATTTTTATTAGGATATTGAATCTTGAGACCGTGTTCTTTATTGCTATTGATTTTGCCTTCCATGTATGCTAAGAATATGGATGATGAATGAAGTAAAATATCTTATGGAAAAAATATGATCTGTGAGAGATTGGAAGGAAACTTTTAATTTTAGAGTAGGATGACAAAAAAGGCGTGTCGCTATATATTCTCTCACAGAGCTGTTAGCAAAGCAGTCTGTTAATGCGCAGATCATTTATTAGGTCGCTATCACTATAGAAGAAAACATAAGTTGTGAAGAAGAAAAGCTAGGAAATTACAACCACCTTTAGTTGGAACAGACACATAGATGCATTGTTATTCGTACTCCAAAATATATTGTTCTTTTGGGACAGAGGGATTTAATTTTAAATTTTAAATTACTTTATCTTATCGTGAACAGAACAATTCTTGATTATCACAGAGTAATTCTTCTATGAATGATTTTTAGTTCCTGTAAAAGAAGTAGAAAATATTTACTAATGATGAATTTTAGATTCAACAATTTTTGAAGACTTGGAGTTTGCTTATTGCGAGGTGATTTATTCACCACTTTCCAGTTGTTACTCCTTGTATCTGATTTGATTGGAGTTGTAGCTGGTTGCTTTGGAGTATCATGATCAGAAACATCATGTAGTGCATCTTTTATCTCATTAGCCTTAGCACCAGTAGCAGTTGTAGTACCTACTGCCCCTACACCTATTTTATCTTGCCCCACAGAAATTTGATCACCAGGTACCATGTTATTTTTTCTTTGATCAACATGAGCCTGCATTGCACCAGCACTAGCTAGGTAATTCTGTTGAGACTGCCCAGTCTTCTTCATTGCACAATCATGCACTAACAAAGCTTGATCTGTTGAGATTTTAACAACCTGTGTGGCTGGTTCTTTGTGCGAATCAGCGGTAACTTGCCCATCTTTTATAGCCACAACTCCAGTATCCTCTGTTAACTTTTGTACGCTAGTTGTCCCTTGTCCTTTAGATGTTTGATGCCCAGCTTCAACAGATTTTTGCCCAGCACCTGGACCCTTAGAAACACCATGAGTAGCAGCCTTCAAATCACTAACAACCCTATTAAGAGCTGCCGTAACTGGAACTGTTACAACAGCATTAACAGTTGTCCCAACTTCTTGTTGCACCACTATTAAATTTTTTGGACCAGCTATACCATCTGTTGCATTAGGAAATTTAATATAGCAGAATTCTTAGAAACACCAGTCTCCTTCCCCACTCGATCAACTGCGACACTTTTATTCACCCTATGTTCTACACGATTCTGCTCAACCACACTCTTCTTTGCTATATTATCTACCATTTGTTCAGCCCTTTTTGCATTAAGATAGTCTCTAGCATCACCTTCTAATTTGTCAAAACTACCCAGCCCTTCAACTTCAATAACTGGAGCAGCTTCTTCGTTAGATTTCTCAATCCTCCAACGACATGATTTTACATCATGTCCTTGATGTTTACAACAAGTACAAAATTTAGGGAGATTATCATATACTATCTGTTGGTAATGTTCAATTAACCTTCCAGAAATTGTATCCACAATATTTATCCTAAAAAAGGAGAATGTTTCTGGCTCCTATTAATTCTGTCTTCACAACTGGAATGCCTTTTCAAGAAATGAGCAGGTTCAGTTATGTTGGTCTTTATCTAAAGAATAGTACCTCCCTGAGAATCTGCAAATGTTTTTTATGATCTCAGGTCGTTTGGGTGTATAAGCCTGTGAGCATGCAGTAGATTTTTTTACCTCATTCATTTATGTGGAGTTTTTCTTTCTTAGGCAGATCACTTTCATGTTATTGTATTCGTAGGTACTTTCAATACTAAGTGAAACTACTTTGTCTTCATAACTTCCATTGGCTGCATTGAGGCTCACTTTTTGAAATATGGAACCTTTACAATTTTACAAAATAGACTCCAAAACCCGACATGTCTATTGTCTTATCTGTAGGATTCTTTTTAATCCTTTACCTTTGTTAAAACTTAAAAAAATAGCATTTACGTTCTCCACTTATGTTGCTCAAGTTGTGTTGATATTATTCAAAGCAACCAGTTATCAAACTCAATGCAGAGAATGAGTGAGCGAAACAAAACCAATAAGGCAAATCAAGAAATGAATCATATTTGCGGCAGAAAATCATTCCAAGCAGTATCTTTTGAACAGGTAATGTATGTCTTTATTTTTACGATTTTTGGTTATTCTTGATTTAATAACATAATTTGATTTGTTTTGGTAGAGAAATAAAAACACTGGAAAAGAACCAAACTTGCAGAAACTTTCGGAATTGACTCACATGAAGGACGGACATTGGGTTAATGATGCCTCTGCTGAATTAAATGTACATTTGGCACTTTTATCTTTATTCATATAATATGAGTTTTTAGAAATAAATATTGAAAGTAAAATACTGTATAAATTTTTTGTAGGATAAGGTGAACGAATATATTGCTGAACAAATCCAAGAAATTGAAGAGGATACCGATTTGGACCGGATTGTTAATGCCGCATTTGTGGAAGTTGTTGGAGAAACGTCAAGTTATTGTCGGGGTCAAGGATCGGGAGTTAAGTCAACAACTAGGAGATCCATGAATGGAATTCAAGAGAAACTGCAAGCACAACAAAAAGAGGCAGAAGAAGAACGTCGTAAACGAGTGTAGAATGCCAGCTAAAAGAAGTACAGAAACAGGTTGAGGAGGAGCGAAAAAATCGAGAAGCCTTGGTGGTTGACCAAAAATTGTTAAAAGAGAGCATGATGGCACTAGCATCCCATATACTAAGTAGTGAGGTATTTCATTACTTTTGATCCTAAGAGTATTTCTGTAACAATAAAAGTGGTAGCATGTTAGCATTGCTCTAAACACAAGAAAACATATAATATCTAATTGAAGCATAACTCTAGAATTGATTGCAAATAAATGTCCATACGTACTTGTAAAGTAAAAATCACTCATGTACTAAACTAGCAAATGATACCGTATTACTTACATATGATCCACAAAATAACACCACAGGGCATGCTTGTATTGATTAATTACTTTTGTCGCTCGCACTATTTGTGTTTCTAACTCGTTCCCATATCATTCCTTTCCACTGATTTGTACGACAAATTAAGTTATGTAATTTTATTATATTTAACAGAATGGAGTTTCTGGTGGACTTCTAAACATTATTTCCAATTTAAGTGGTTCAAATGAGGCAACCCATTTAAGACTTATGGATAACATCACGGTAAGAAATTTGGTCTAACTCTTGTAAAAATAAATTCGTTGATATTGTTCAATATCATGTTTGTATTATAGTTTTCAGTTACAATTTATTTAGTTCTCTGTCATGGTTACCAGAAAATGTTTCTTATCAAACGACTTTCCTCATACCAAGCACACATACATTTTAGTTTAAACAACATTTCGGCATAGCTAAATTATACCAGAAGCATTTGCTAAATTATACATGTATCTCCCTTTTTACATCACCTGTTTTGGTACAGTACACTAAGGTTGTCTGCTACACAAGCTCTTTAACACTATTCTGTTTACATAAAGATTTTGTCTCATTCATCACAATAATATAAATATTCCAATAGTACCATTTTTGTACAGAAAAAGATCACTTTGCTTTTTCTTCTTCCCCGGCCTAAATCAGAATATATGCATGACACAATATTCTGGGATGACAATGAGCTACAGATGATTCAACCAAGTTCATTACATCACCAAACAATTATGCATAAGCTGTTTGTTGAACAAGAATTTCTAACAATTAAGAAGGCTGATTTTATCCAAAATGTGTTGACATTAGAGGACTTTAAATATGCCTTCTCTTTAGTTACCTCACGAGCATGGGCAAGCTCTCGAGGTGTGTATATTCATAGGATGTTTGGTTAAATTTGTGAAATAAAATATAAAGGGATAATGCTGAAGAGAAAAGTGAAATAGATTGATTCTAAGCTATCTTTGGTTAGACCAAGTGTAGTTGTAGAACAAATTTTGGAGTGATGTCGAAACAGATATTGTATACTTAGTAATTTTAACATGCAAAATTTTGTTTTCTATAGACTTTTGCTTCTTCATGAATCATGATCACGAGGTTATATTAATAAAGGCTTCATAGACAACTAGCTTACTATACGCATGATTTTGACAGTTTTCCATATAATTCTTATTTGATTTCTTAGCTTTAGCTTTGGTTTTAAGAATCTTTTTATATCATTCATTTGTGCCCAAATTTTTTTTTTGATCGGTACTAGTGTACATTATAATTTTCTTTTAGAAAAATTATAATTATAATTTATATTCTTTTGCAGGATGAAGATGAATAAACCAACATAGCTGACAATATGGTTCATCTAATGCTCAAGCTACTAGAAGAAGATTTACTTTTGGGTTGTTATTAGATTAGAAATTATGAACCTGTAGATGCTCTTGTTATTATTTTTAAGTAAGAACATGTGTTTTAGTAGTATTTAGTTTTTGAAAGAATGTAAATACTTAGTGCATTAGTTGTATTGACCTTTGCAAATATATATCATATATTAATTTATATATATATATTTGTGATAGTTTGAAAGAAAATGTGATTTGTGTATGTAGTAACTACACATTTATTATTGCTAGCAGTATAACAGAAAATAATATTGTTGGCAAAAAGTGATTTGTGCCCACAACAATACGTGTTGCAAAAAGCCTTTATAACAGATTATTAACTACACTCCTGCCATATTTTTTGCCACAAGGAGTATTGTTGCGAAAAATAATAACAATTTACGCAACAATAATTTTTGTTGCTAAATATTTTTATAAGCCACAAGTGTATAAGCAAAATATAATTTATGGCAACAATATTTTTTGTTGCGTTAAGTCAGCTTTTGGCAATGACAATTTTTGTTGTTGCAAAAACTTTTCCCATCAGCATTTATTGCAACGGCATGCAACAACTTTTTTGTTGTTGCCAAAAGTACTTTTCGCAACAATATCTAATGTATGGCAACGAAAAAAGTTATTGCAAATTTCATACTTTCGTGTAGTGGTAGTTCTTCTATGAATGATTTTTAGTTCCTGTAATAGAAGTAGAAAATATTTACTAATGATGAATTTTAGATTCAACAATTTTTCTTCTGTCTTAAGGAATAAGAGGTGTCCAAAAAGATTCATATAGTCGTCCCGACTAGTTTGGGAACAAGTATATTTATTGTTATTGCTGTTGATTAAGGAATAAGAGGTGTTCAAACGGAATGAAGATTCATTAGATGGTTCACTACCGTGTCAAGGGGTTAATGTTAATGTCCTTTCAAAACACTTTCTTGAATATTTAGAAGGAAGAATGAAGACATTTGAGAAGAATGGTTTGTTTTAATCACACTTTACTAAGTATTGGATGACTTGCAGTTCTGTTTTTTTAGTGTTGGTGTTTGCTCCAATTTGCATGCAGGTATTTTTGAAAAGAACCCAAATCTGTCAAGGAGAATAACAGTAATGTCTCAAGTTCTTATCTTGTGATGTTAAATTCAAGGCTAAATATTGTGTTTGTACGGGATGTCGGTGAAACCCATTTTAGATTTAGTCAAAATTAATTTTTGTTGAGCATTAATTTTTCTTATCCTCTTATTATCTAGTTTTTTTCAGTATCGAAAAACCTATTCACAGACAATTTATTATTTTTATGAAACTTCCTAGTTTTATTTTTGTTGTATTAGAATAAACATCTTATTATTCTGGGTTTAGATGAAGCCTATCTAGTTTTACTTTGTCATTATTGAAATTCACCAAANCTTCCGATCAAATTCACCAAAGTTCTGAATTAATTATGAAGAAATTTCACTTTATTGTTTCTGTTGAGCTTTTACCTTTTGATGTTCTTTTCACCTCTATGTATGGTTCATCTTAAAGCATCTGTCCAAAGTGTATATATATATATATATATATATATATATATATATATATATATATATATATATATATTTGTGATAGTTTGAAAGAAAATGTGATTTGTGTATGTAGCAACTACACATTTATTATTGCTAGCAGTATAACAGAAAATATAATATTGTTGGCAAAAAGTGGTTTGTGCCCACAACAATACGTGTTGCGAAAAGCCTTTTTATTGCAACGGCATGCAACAACTTTTTTGTTGTTGCCAAAAGTACTTTTCGCAACAATATCTAATGTATGGCAACGAAAAAAGTTGTTGCAAATTTCATACTTTCTTGTAGTGTTATCATGTTAAGCATCCTAGTCTCACCCAAAAGTACATGTTATAACATTCCCTACTTGTTGACTTTTGACGAAATATTATTTTCTTTAATTCCGTTATCTTCTGAACCTTCCATCCTTCTTTGTACTTGTTGATAATGATCTTCAATATTTGTAATCTCTGAGGTAAATTGATTAGCTTACTTTATATACTTCAAAGATGATCTCATTTTTTGTCCTACTTTATTTTGCTTACGATGCACTTTTACGTAAGAAGATATGTGGGATAACAACATTACACAAAACGATCGGCAGGACCGTTACACGCGGCCACCATGACAAGCTCACACAAGCCTTCGAGATCCTGACACTACCCAACCGATCAAAATAAAGGCACTAGAAAAATTTACAACTTCAGAATTTGTTCAACCATCGAAACTCATCCAAGACCCCGGGACTCGTCCAAACAATCAACAAGTCCAATAATACTATACTGATCTATTCAAATGTCTCGAATAATGAAGCGAATGCAACTATTCTAATCAATATTGTTGCTAGGGTCGATACAAGGAACTCTATAACTTCCAAATTACACGTAATGGTGCCGGAACACCCTCGAGCTCGTCGGGTTCCAAACCGACCGTACCAGTAAGTCCAATTATCATATGAACCTACGAAAAGTCTCAAAATATGTATTGACACATAACGATACCAAAAGAGAGATTAGATTGTTACATAGAGTCGATCCAAAAGTACATCATATTAATTAATATAATATTATTACCATTGGAAACGCAACATAGAACACATACGGAATATATATCACACCAAATAGTTTTATTTATCCATAAGTTTATTTATTCATAAGGATTTAGGATGGCCATAATACTTCATCATACTGATGGGAAGGGGAAGAAATATCTATTTCCCGACATGGTGAGGCTCAAGGTCTTTGAGGAGGCAAATACCAAATTCCAAAAAATCAAGGGACTTGTATAATTCATTCATATCACCTTCAACAAAATTGATTTTTTTGCATCATCTATGTGTAGGACCTGCTTCGCATGCCTCTCTTTTCCTCCTGTTGTCAAAGCGAACATAGTGAAAAAAAACAAAACATTTAAGCTCATGTCATAATTGCACGGAAATTGCAATACATTACGGATATGTTAGGTATGACTGAAAAATTCAATATTTTCATGTTTAGTTTGTTTTAATATTGTGACAAATATTTTCTGCATGAACACATTTTTTTCAATTAAATTTTCTCCTATTGGAGGAAAAAAAATACCCTACCAAAAGGAGAAAAAATATTTTTCAAAATTCTTTCTCGATCTTCCCCGTCATATTCCCCACTTCCACCCCTACCTCTACCCCCACCCCACGCCCCACGCCCCTATCCCTACGTACCCTCTACCCAGGGGCGTACGCAAAAATTTTTATAAGTGGTGTCGAAATTTATAAAAGAACAGGAATAATAATTCTAATTATCATATTTTTGGAGAAAAAATAATCTTAATCTATTTGTTTTGTTGAATCTTAAGTTTAAGTTAGTAAAGGCCTCGAGTTCAATTCTACTTAAGCATAATTTTAACCACCGAGGCTCTCTCAAATATTCGTAAAAAAAAAAATTACTAGTTGAGGTTTGAACCTTTGACGTCCTAGAGCAAATCAAGCACATAACCAACACATCATGAGACAAATTACATCAAGTGATGTCATTTTTTCCTACTTATCCGTTTTCTTACAGTATTAATATATATATTTAGTAAAGTTTTCCGACGAAGCAGTGTCGCGTGTCACCACTTCATCAAAGGTGCATCCGCCCCTGCCTCTACCTGCACAACCTCACCCCTCCCCCTTAATACCTCCTCCAGCTGCCACCTCCTTGCCAGCGCTACTCCGGCTCCTAGACCAAATCTACCACCCTTGTGTTATTTCGTCCCATAGAGTGTTTGCCTAAATTATAATTCTTTAAATATATTCTCTCCTACCTAATTAAACACAGAAAAAATAATAATAAAATCACTTATTTTTTAAAGAAAATATTTTCCAAAAAAAGTTTTTTTTTGGTACTAAACACACCCTATCACAAAATGAAAAGAAGAGAGAAAGCTGAGAAACAGGTCACTTGTACCAAAGCAAATTGAAATTCGAAAGGAAATAGAAGCTTACCGAGAACAAACTTCCAGCTGACAACAGAACCAGTACTACCTAACTGACCTTCATGTAACGTGAAATTTGTTATCTTATCAGGAGACATGGTGGAGGTTTGGAGTGGATTTAATTTGAAGTGTTCATGAAACAAATCTCCAGCACACTTCATCTCTATTTGAGCGACTAATTTGCCTTTGAGACCCATTTGTTAGCAGTATGAGATTTTCTTACACGAGTTCTCTGATTTAATTTAGCGAGACCTTATAGCCTTTATATAGAGTGTCTGCTGTGAATGATAAATCTCCTCTTGCATGGTTGTACACAATTAATCTTGGATGACATACCAAGATTAATTGTGTACAATAATGCAAGAGTAGATTTATCATTCACGGCAGCCAGAATTTTCGTTAAGGGGTGTCAAAATATATAAAATTAAATATACCAGAAAATTAAGGAGAGTGTATGTATATATATANATATATATATATATATATATATATATATATAGTATATTTTTCCGACGACGGGGTGTCATTTGACACCCCTTTCTATAAGGTGGCTCCACCACTGTATGTCATTGTTGGACGTGTGAAAAAAGTTCTAGATTGAAAATTTTTGAGAAATCAAACTTACATATGAATTCGTAGCTCACGATGAAAAGGCGGACCCAGAGTTTAAAAGAGAAATGAGCACCAACAGTTGAGCAAATACTGGAGCAAAAATTCAATCCAGGCAACACAATAAAATTAATGTCCCTTCCCAACCAGAGTCGGATCTAGTATCGATCCAACGAGTTCAATTAAACCAATAACTTTCGATGCAGAGTAAAAAATTATACGTAAAAATTCATTAAAATTGTAAAAATAATAGATATGAACCTATAACTTTAAAAATATAATGAATTCAATATTAAAAACCTTGAAAGTTAAACCCATAGGATTTAAATCTTTTAATCTACCTCTTCTCCCAACCCCCCTCCAAATGGTCGAGTGCAATTGTCTAACCTTTGAGTCTTGGGGTGCCAAAATAGTTGGTCGAAATTCTAACTATTTACTTCCAAATACGAGTAACAATTAAACTTGTAATGTGGTTATAAAGATATGTGATCTAATTCAATGCCAATTGATAAGTAGCTAAATAAAAAAAGAAATTAAACGATTAAAACAGATCGAACCAGTGTGATTGCAAGTTATCGATCCCGTTCTGTATTAGGCTTGAGATCAAGTGCCAAGAACAATAAGAGTAAAAAGAATAAAATGAGCAATATGAACAGAATGGACAGTAAGAACAACCAAGAATTAAGAGTGAGTACAAAGCAGAGTGTTTGTATTTCTAGTAGCGTAAGAGATAATTCGTGTATAATGATAATTGTGATAATGTGTTTACAAATGAAAGGGTTCCTCTTTATATGGTAGAGAAATCCTAAATAAGCTATGGCTCTAATTTTGGAAGTAAAATACATGATTGATATCATTAACCGTTAATAGTTCTATCGGTTCCGGGATTCTCGCTGGGGTTGCTGGTCGATTGCAGATATCTCGTGATTATGTTACTGCGACGTTAATCAAGCATGATCTCGATCCATCGGTCTTCACGTTCCTCAGGCCTGAACTTGCTTCGATACAGGTTTACACTCGAGGCAAACCCTCGAGCCCATAAAATCGGTTATCCTTAGATTTTTACCGTATACACTGAATAAATTGGGCCCATATTAAACATGGAATTTTTACATTCCTATGCCACATAGGATCCCTTATTACCCTCAATGTTTAAGATTTGACTTAATTACACTTAGTATACCAAATTACCAATTCTATACCATAGTGTATTTTAACCTAAAAAGCTAGCATCCTTACCTTGAGCAATTTTTGTTAACATATTAAAATATTTCACCTAATTGAGTCCAGGTCATAAATTTTTTTAAATGACAATGACGAAGGCATGCTGATTATATAATACGTACACCTTTTCATGGATCGAGAATTCAAATTTTGTGGAAAATTGAAGAGCAGATATCACAATCATTTTTATATTCTGGTCGTACCATTGGGCTACGTACAACCATGTGATGGAGAGTATTAATTTTATAAAATCTGAACTTAAGTTTGATAAACAAATATTTGTTTGTTTCTTTATTTAATTACATATTAATATTCCCACTATGGATTATTAATTATTAGTTTATCTTTTAGTCCAAAGCCAGAAAGTAAAAGAACCATAACATTAGTGTATCAACTACATCTTCTTGACAACAATTGAAGAATGTAAAAATTCCTATGTGGCATAGGAATGTAAAAATGCATCTACAGTTGAAAACAATGCATCTACAATCAGAATACAAATAATCTACAATTCATCTACAAAATCTACAAACTGGGTATATAGAATTTTAATATCCCAATTCCCATTCGATTGTAGTTTAATTGGGATTTTCGACATAATTGCGTTTTTTGCAGAGGATTTGAAGGTAAGTTTTAGTTCATTTTTTGGAATTGTGAAAAAGAGAAAAACAAAGCATCTACAATTAGAATACTAATAATCTAATTTATCTACAAAATATCTACAAACTGGGTACATTGAATTTTTATATCCCAATTCCCATTAAATTGTAGCATTATTGGGATTTTTGACATAATTACGTTTTTTAGAAGATTTGTAGAAGTTTTAACCATTTTTTATTTGTGAAAACAGAAAATAAAGCATCTACAATCAGAATACAAATAATCTACAATTTACCTACAATTTATCTACAATTTCTGCAATATGTCTTCTTCTTCTTCTTCTTCTTCTTCTTCTTCTTCGAGTTTCAATCTGAAATTCAGTCAAACTCAAGTCTAATCTTCACCACCTCAAAATTGAGATATAAACTCCAAACCATATTCCTAATTATTTTCAACAACACCCAATCCAAAAAAAGTAATGATTTTTGAAAATTCAAATTTGAATTCAAAGCTTTCAAACTTTTTAATGGATGTCAATGGTGGAATTGCTGCTCTCTTTTCATTTACTTTGTATTACTGAAATTTGCGATTGAGAAATAGAGAGAGATGTAGAGAGAAGTCGGATATATATATGATATTTGGATAATTTTATGTATTAATGATCTGGCAAATTACTAATGATTTCGTAAATTTTCTAAATTACTTTTACAAATGATGAAGATATAAATAAAGTTAACTGTTCTGAGATGTTGATTGTAATGTTCAGTTTCATAAAGTCAATATAAAGTAATTGTTCAGTATCTTTTCCTTTCCTTTAATGTTCAGCTTCATAAAGTCAATAAAGAAAAAATAAAACAGGGATGAAGGGCATCTACGGCAATTTGATGGTGCACGGAATCTTTACCAGTCAAAAGCAAAATTTGGTAAGGACTTAGGAAGGAATCAGCTCCTAATAATTAGTATTAAATGAATTGTATAATAATTGTAGAAAAATTATGAACATGGCGGGTAAATATGAAACTATGCACGTTTTTGGTAATAAGGTTTCATTTATGGTATAGGAAGAAAAAAGTCTCATTAAACATTCTTACCTAGTTTGACCCATTTATATATAATTTAAACAAATTCATCCGTTAGCCCAACAATAAAAGCAATTTCTAAAGGTATTTTTTTTCTTATCTTCTTTCTTCTTCTCTTTTATCGTGGACGATTTTGCACCCCAGATTCCGCTGATATTGTTGTTTGTTTCTCTTAATTTGTTGCTTTGAATCTCGATAATATTGATAGGTGTCCAACTCTGGAGTTGAAGTTTTTTAAAAATCATGATTGTTGGTTGGTTGCACATCTGAGTAAGTGTATTGAAGCAACTTCGGAGCTTGAAGTTCAACTCAAATTTGAAAAGTCATAATGCAAAACGACTAGATAAAGTTAAAAAGTGTTGAAAAACATGTAGTAACTTGAATCTAGAGAGATGGGTTGATTGAGTTTGACTAATATATGTTTTGAGAATCATACCAATTAAAAAAGGAAGTTGAAGGTGAAATCCAACGTTTGTATATAATATGATAATATTATATAACAACAACAACCCAGTATGATTTCACAAGTGGGGTTTGGGGAGGGTAGGATGTACGCAGTCTTACCCCTATCCTGGAAGGGCAGAGAGACTGTTTCCGATAGACCCTCGGCTAAAGAAGGTGAGAGAAGTCCTGGTAGCAAGTAATAGCAAAACCAATAATTAGAAAACTAAATCGGGTAGCAACAGATAATATGAAAAGGGTACTGATAACAAGTAGCAGCAAGATAACATATTTAGAAAACTAATACCAAGGCAGCAAACTACGGAATTACGAATGGCAAGTAAAAACGAAACGAGACATGTGATATAGAAAACTAAGGAGAAAAAGGGTACCGAACTAGCGCTAATACTGTCGAGCTAGATAAGACAAAGGGAGATGCACGACTACCTACTAACCTTCTACCCTAATCTTCCACCTCCACGCCTTTTTATCTAGAGTCATGTCCTCGGTTAACTCAAGTAGCGCCATGTCCCGCCTGATCACCTCTCCCAAGACTTCTTTGGCCTACCTCTACCCTCCTCATACCTCCTAAGGCCAACCTCTCACATCTCCTGACAGGGGCATCTGCGCTTCTCCTCTTAACATGCCCGAACCACCTCAACCTTGCCTCACGCATCTTTGCCTCCACAGGGGCCACTCCCACCTTGTCTCGAATAACTTCATTCCTAATTCTATCCGACCTAGTGTGCCCACACATCCATCTCAACATCCTCATTTCCGCTACCCTCATCTGCTGGACATGAGAGGTTTTGACTGGCCAACACTCAGCCCCATACAACATAGTCGGTCTAACAACTACCTTGTAGAACTTACCCTTAAGTTTCAACGAACATTCTTATCACACAAGACACCGGAAGCGAGCCTCCACTTCATCCACCCTGCTCCGATACGTTGTATGACATCCTCATCTATCTCCCCATTCCTCTGGATTATAGATCCCAAATACTTGAAACTCTCTCTCCTGGGAATGACTCGTGTATCGAGTTTCACATCCCCGTCCGCCTCCTGGGTAACACCGCTGAACTTGCACTCCAAGTATTCTGTCTTGGTCCTGCTCAACTTGAAACCCTTAGACTCCAGGGTATATCTCTAGAGCTCCAGCCTCTCGTTAATTCCATCCTACGTCTCATCAATCAGGACTAAGTCATCCGCAAACAGCAAGCACCAAGGCACCTCCCCCTGAATGTGACGTGTTAAAGAATCCAACGCCAGGGAAAATAAAAATGGGCTAAGTGCTGATCCCTGATTCAACCCCATCTCAATCGGAAAGAAATCCGAGTCTCTACCTACTGTCTTAACCCGTGTCTTAGCTCCATCATACATGTCCTGAGTCACTCTAATATACGCTACAGGCACTCCTCTAGCCTCCAAACATCTCCATAGAACCTCTCGGGGGACTTTGTCATAGGCCTTCTCCAGGTCAATGAACACCATGTGCAAATCCTTCTTCACCGCCCTATACTGCTCCACCAATCTCCTCATAATATGAATGGCCTCAGTGGTCGACCGCCCCGGCATGAAAACAAACTGGTTCTCGGAAACGGACACACACCTATTATATAAAATTATAATAAGTCATATTTTATACTATTGTATATTTGTGTAACGACCGATTGGTCCTTTTTAGGTTTAGTGTTATATCTCTGTTTTCATACGTGGAAGTACGCTATAAGTAAATTGATATAAGATCGGAAATGAGATGTTACATCCCGCATTTTCGTACGTTGAAGTTTTATTGTAAGTAATCGACATAAGTTCCGGAATGAGATTTATTTTGGGATTATAAGTATTACCCTATTTCAAACAGGTGATAAGTTAACTCGTGAAGGTGAAAGGGTAAGTGAATCGAAGAAAATAAATTTCGTCAAAATTTGACATTTTGGGATAAAATACGGCCCGAGCTAAAATACTCGATATTTATGGACTAGTGTCATACAAGGTACCACATGACAATAATAGTAAGGTTTATAAGGTATGTGAAAAGTGAAGAGTATATTAAGTAAGTAAAAATAATTCTTAATTATGTTAGTAATTAGTTAATTATTTAGTATTAAGATATTACCTAATTAATTAATAATTAGTGATGGATTAATTGGAGTCTTTAGATAAAAATTAAAACAAAAGAGACGTGGCAGCCCCTTGAACACATTAAGTGGCTCATAATATTAACTTGAAAGGTGGCAAAAATTTAGAATGTTGGATGACATTATTCATCAAAGTGGGCCAACTCAATTAGCAAAGCAATAACCTCACTTCCATCATTAAATGGAAACGTGAATTACATATTTTTGAGAGGCATCAAGTCATTAATAAAAATTCAACCAAATTTGCTTACCATCTTGGCAATGTAGTTGCTTAAATATTCAATTTAAAACATGAGATTTTGTGGTTTTAAGAAAGTACGGTATAATCTTTCTCAAGAATATCATACGAATTTTTTTACTACTTCGATCTTGCCGTCACGTATTGTATCATAATTAACATGTGTTAGAGGGAGTGTCAAGCGAATTTACTCAAGTATGTTAAGGCTATCCCTTCTTTATTTTTGGTATGATCCAAATAATACAAATGAAACCAGCAAAATACACAATTTAAGAAACTGTAATGTAGTATTTACTTTCCATGTGAGATATGACGGTCTTTGAATTTGATAAGAAATGGAAGGAGTATTAATAACTAAATATGTACCGGTTAGCTGAACTTCTTGAAGATTATTTTCTTGGAAAAAAACTTGATTAAGAATAGACAAGAACTACAGCAGAAAGGCGCAAGCACACAACAAACGATCATATTTAGTTAAAATTAGAACGAAGAGTTCTATTCATAAAAATAGAACGAAGAGTTCTATTCATACGAATTTTTGAGTTAAATTCAACAGTAATAGAGGTATGTACAATTGGTCACACCCATTTCAGTTATGCCCTATGGGGGCTAACAGGTATAGTTAAGAGGAGGACGGGATATTAGAATTTGGCTGGGGTTAAAGTAACCCAAAATGATGGATGGATTGTTTGCATTAGTCGACATTTCTAAAAGATATTGCAAATGTGATAATAGATCTTTTTGTGAGACACCCAGATGGTGCACTCTAAAATAGTACAACTAGATATGAGTACTACAAAGATAGGCACTGGAAGTCTTGAAGGGATAAATATTACCTTAGTATGGCTCTTATCCATAGTAGAGCGAGAATTTTTGGCAACCCGAAGAGCCAATGGATGAAGGAAGGGGAACTAAAAGAAAAAGAATGTCTTGTTAAAGTTTTCAAAAGAAAGTGATAGGCAGAAATATTAGCAGAGAAATAAGAAGAGAGATAAGAAAGAATTATGAAGAGGGTGTGATAAATGGATGACAACGGTAGAGTGTTACAGAATCTATAATCAAATGAAGAAAGAGATGAAAGGTGGTAGGTCTTAAGACCACAAAAGACTATAGGCCATACTGTCACATCCTTATTTCGAGAAATAAGTTCGCAACTCTAACGTGATTAATAGAAGGAAAAGTTAGGCCCTAGAGTAATAGAAGTTAGTATGGACTGGTGAACAAGATAAACTATATATGAATTAGGGATTGGGTGATTGGATAATAGTCGGCATCATGAGAGTTTCAGATTTCATTATGGCAATAATATAATGGACAACAGAAAAAGATTCATGAGAAATTCAGAGATTGGTCATTCAGGAAGACGCTTCCCTAAAGCAAGCAATGTGAGCAAAGTTCAACTTAAGGGACTGTATGTGCCAGTTATACTAAATGTCACCCTCGTGAGTAAGGAATTTCCTTATCCTTGGTACAGAATAATTTCCGCAAGGCAAGTAATGGTCATCGATAGTGTGAGAAGACATTAATGATGAAGAGGTAAAGCATCTATAGGTAGATATTCATAGTGCTAAATATTAATACTTCCCAAAAAGGAGGAATATGGAGTGATGTTGCATTAAGTTAGAATTAAGTAGATCTAATAACTATGAAATGATAAAGGAAGAATGCGATAAAAACGATAAAGGGATGAAATTGCACTTATTCAAATGTCACAGATATGCTACGATTCCAGAACATTATGTAAGTATGACTCCAAGAAAAGGAAGTAAGGTTTCATGCCGGGGATGTTTTTTAATGAATAAGGAACTAGGCATGAATTAATTTTTGCAATTATTAATTCTAAATTCAACCAAGAACTAGGCTAAATGTCACTTACTCAATCACAAACAAGCCCTAAATTAAACATCCATTAGGCACTCACACTAGGTTTGGATAACAACCCTAGCTAAGAAATTTGCTAATCATAGATAAAATTTAAGAAACTAAAGAAAAAAATAAGATTAAACTCATAATAGATGATAAAGGGAAGAAATCTAATGTTAAAAGGATAAACTATTACAAAGCTACCCAAAACAGTAAAAGAAAAACGATTATCTATTTTCTGGTGTTCAAACTTAACCTAAATTTGACAAAAGCAACTATTTATACCCAGCTGAAATTGTCCGACAAAATTGCCCATGTGGAGGTTCTGTGGCCGCGCAATTCTGAGTGCGGCCTGAACTTAGAAGATGGCTTGACAGGATGGACTTCTGCGGCCGCACAATGTTGAGTTGCGGTCGCACTTCTTCAAGATCTGCGTACCACACATTTCTAAGTGCGGCCGCACTTTTGATTTTGAGCTTGATATGAGAGGCTTCTGTGGACTGCACATTTCTGAGTGCGGCCTCACTCTTGAACTCTGCGGGTGCACAATAATAGTGTGATCCTCCACTTCTTCATGGACCCAAACTTCTATCTCTCTTAACGTCATCTTCTACAGTCGCACAATAACTGTGCGGTCCGCACTTTGCAAAGGAAATTTGTTTGTAGTTCTTCATAGTTTGTGGCTGCACACAATATTGTACAGTCCGACTTTTGCTCTTATTAGTCTGTTTTGCTCCTTGTCCAAAATTACTCCTTCTTGGTTGATTTTTATTTCTTTGGCTCATTTTCCAATACTCTTGCAAGAAAGCACGTTTCGTTAGGTTTTGGGAATTCCTTTAAGCATTTTGAGCTAAAATGAAAGTAAAAGAGTGCAAATAAGTATTCAAAATTCCTATTTATCAACTCCTCCAAACTTAAGTTTTTGCTTGTCCTCGGGCAAATAAGGTAATTCCCACCCCCACAAGAAAAGAGCTATTTTAGCTGGCCTATGGTGAATCAAACACACATCAATTGGGACCAACAATTTTTTTTTTACCCACACACTGATGTATTATCAAAAAGGCCATGTTTTGAATGTTAAAGCACAAATAGATCTAATGTGACACTCGAACATCGAGAGTTGACTTTATCTATCAAGGAATCCCGCACTTTCATGTAGGTCATTGTGGATCCCAAAACTCCTCCTCCTATACTATCCAGAAGCTCACCTCACTCAAGAATGTAGCACTCAATTCAATGCCTTGTGAAAGGCTCGCTCATCAAGCTCAAAAGAATATCACAACTACGACTATAATTATCATATGGTTGTCCCTCATGTAGATCACCACTAATGTAAGCTTACTCAGCTTGAAATCACGTAGGGCTTTTTCGGTATGTAATGAAGGCTTTTGGAATAAGGAGGGAAATGTTGGAACGGAACAGGTTCATCTTTCCTTTAGCACTACATTTTCTCTTTTTGGCTCATACTTTGCCGACTCTTTGAGTCATTTTCTATTACCTTAGGGGTACTAGTGAGACTTTACATCACTCTTTCTTGGCCATGATATTCATATTCTCCTTCTTTGTTTTGTCCATGCACTTTGACTTTCTTTTGAGTCCCTTCAACCCTTCACACTATTCACTTTCCTTTTGCATTTTTTATTTGTTCTTTCTTTCTTTTTCTTTGCCTTTCCTTTTATTTATTTATTTCTCTTTCTATGCCTTGATATCACTTTCAAACTCCTCATGTATCCCCCAACCTAATGTTTTCGCCATTTGTTTCTCATGAGTGCTAAGGAATGTTCGGGTTCCAAGTGAGGGTCACTATAGAACGAGTAAAGGCTTGTAATATGGTTATTGAATGAAAAAGGCTGTAGGCTCAAATGGGTTGGCTAGGGATAATATCATTGATGGGCTATAAAAAAATTTCAATATGGGTCAAGGAGTGCCTACAATCACTTCTCAAGCCAAGCAAAACTTAGAATTTCGCCCAGAAAGACATTCGGGGTAAGTTCTAGACTATTCGCACGGGTACTTGGACTTGTAACAAAATATCTCACCTCTCACGCAACCAAATTGGTAAGGAGAATAGAGTTGAGGGCCCACAACAACTGCATTCAAGATTTAAAATTGCTAATGGTTCAACTAAACCACTCGATGATTGCCTAAGTCAACACAAGAGTCACAAGGTCACTAACTAGAGCCATTTCTTTCTGAAAGCTTGTCTTTAACCATAAGCATGTAGTTAAGTGTGTTGGTACTAAGTGAAGTTTTATTCATTAATACTACTATTTTTACCTAAATATAAAAAATAGACTCAATCCCTTAAGAAGGTTGTCATGCCATCCATCATTGGGAATAGCCACCCGATTCACACAAAACCCACCTTTGGAAAGAACCGTGAAATTAAGAAAAACTAAAGGCTTATTGCTCACTTAAACATAAAAAGAAACTACTAAATCAATAAGAAGCTATTAAATTAAATAAAAAGCTAGAATAATAAGAAAACCAAATAAAGAATCTCTGAAATAAACTACTTAAAGTATGACAAATGAATATACACACTGATGGGAATTTAATATATACATCAAAAGAGAGGGGGGAATATATACATAATGAAAGAAAAACTAAAGATACAAGAAAAAGAGTATTAACTTTATTACATTCCAATGTCATCAAAATATCATCAAATCAACACAAACAAAACAGATCACCCCCTGAATAAAAAAAACACTGCCCTCAATACTTATCAAAATTCAGAATAAGAAAGAGTAGAGAGTAAAGAAAACTCCCTATGTGGTCTCAGGATGCATGGAAGCATCACCACCCTCGGGCTCCTCCAACTGAATCTCATCATCCTCAACTTGGGGAACAATGGGGTTGGTAAACATCTGAAGCACCTCCCCAGCAGTGTAGGCAGCAAGGTCTGGCTCGTCAGACTAGCCAGCTGGTGCCTCTGCTGATGGTGCTGCAGGGACTGCTGGTACTGATGGATCTGTCTTCATCAATAGGTCAAATGGTAAATCACCAACTGCTGCAATATTTGTCACCTCCTTTCTCAATATCTCCACTAATTTCTTCGAAGCCTGGGATTTCTCATCTTCTTTACCTGTTTGCCCATCTCTTCAATAGCTCCCACATATGCCACTAGTGTACCCATAATGGTCTTGTATTTCACCGAAATCTTCTTTAATGTTTCCTCAACTGACTAAGGGACCTGCGGTACTACTGGAGTAGAAGACTGTGCTGCAACAACACTAGATATGTCTGACACCTTAGAAGTGGTTGTCTACATCAGTTGTTGAGACTTGCCAACGTTTGGGAGACTCGCAGCGCAGTGAGTGGATTTTTGGATGCAACATGCATTGGCACTGATCCTAATGGTCTAGAAGATGGAGGTGGTGGCATGTCCGCTATCTTGGTGGAAGGCCTGGCTACTGTGGAAGTCATGGAAGCTGTATATGGTTCAGCATCAGACTCCGTAACCTCCACCGATGGCTCATCAGACTGACTGTGGTAGTTGCCTTACCCTTGAACTTTAGGTTGTCTGCACCTTGCAAGGAGTACCATGGGAAGGGCTTTTTAGCCCGCACTTTTGTATCAAAACTCCTCGGTTCCACCTTTGTATCTGTGAAATATTCTACGATAGTGTTGGGATATGGGTAGGAGCTTTTACCTTTTTCGACAACCACTAACATGTTGGCCGACATGATGGAACCCACATTGATTGGGTACCTGGCCATGATAGAAGCCGCCAAAACTGCCCGGGGGATGGGAAGATTATTCTCATTCCTACTTGGGTCAATGCAGTTGCATACAAAACTTTTCCACCCTTTTGCTTCAAAGTTGAGGGTGGCCGTGTAATCAAAACCCCTACTATAATCCACAGTGGTGGGGGTCCTGGAGCAGCCAAAATCTCATCTAGCCAAGTGCGAGCTGCATCACCCATAGCAAGCTTCTCCATGTACTGGATAGCTTCTACCTCCTGGAATCTCAGGTATGTGTTCAACGTGCACTGGTCAAATAAATCATCAATATGAGGCAAAGGATACTTGTTCTTTATTGTAACTTTGTTCAACTGCCTGTTATCAATGCACATCCTCATCGTGCCATCCTTCTTCTTCACAAATAGAACATGCGCACCCCAAGGCGACACACTAGGCCAAATAAACCCCTTATCAAGGAGTTCCGGAAGCTGCTCCTTCAACTCCGCTAGGGCCATACGATATGGTGGAATAGAAATGGGCTGAGTGCCCAGCACCAAATCAATGCCAAAATCAATAACTCTGTATGGTAACATGTCCGGCAAGTCTGCAGGAAACATATCTGAAAAGTACCTCACTACCGGGCCGAATAAATGGTAGGAGTCTTTGCACTTACATCCCTCACAAAAGCCAAGTAAGAAAGACAACCCTTTCCAACCATCCGTTGGGCCTTCGAAAATGAAATCACCCTACTGGGAACAAAATCGGTCGAACCTCGCCACTCAATATGTGGCACACCCAGCATAGCCAACATCACTGTCTTAGCATGGCAGTCTAAAATAACACGACATAGAGATAACCAATCCATGACCAATATCACATCAAAATCGACCAAACAAAGCAATAAAAGGTCCATTCGGGTCTCCAAACCCCCAATAATCACCACATAAGACCGATACACGCGGTCCACAACAACAGTATTGCCCACCGGAATAGATACACGAACAGACGAAACAAGATACTCATGGGGCGTATCCAAATAATGAGCAAAATATGATGACACATATAAAAAAGTGGAACTAGGATCAAATAACATAGAGGCATCTCGGTGGCAAACTAAGACAATACCTGTAATTACGGCATCTGAAGCAATAGCATCTGGTCTAGTTGGGAGTGCATAGAAATAGGCCTGACCACTACCTGATCGACCTTCCCCTCAGGGGTAACCCCTAGCTGACTGACCCCCACCCCTGGCTGCCTGAGCGGGTGGTGAAGTAACTGGAGCTAAAGTCGAGGGCCAACTCTTCTGCTGAGCTGGACCCCCAAGAAGACGAGGACACTGCCTCCTCATATGCCCAAACTCACCACACTCATAATAGCTCCCTGGTGCTGGAGACAGGGACTGAAGGGAACCTCTAGCACCGAGATGACTGGTAGAAGAGCCTGGTATGGAAGAGCCCTGAACTGATGAAGCAGGGGACGAACTCTGGGCTGGAAGGGCACTAAGTGATGAATAGACCTGATGAGAACTATGAGAACCATGGCACGATGATGCCCCACGATGAACTGGGCGAGCCGACTGAGCATGTCTGAATGGACGGCCTCTACCGTGCTGAAACTGGCCTCTCGAAGGAGCGCCACCAGAACTACCAGATCTTCGAGACCTCTTGGCCTCCCTCTCATCTCGCTCCTGGTGACGAACTGACTCAATCTCTCGGGTAATATCAACAATCTGCTCAAAGGTAAAACCTGACACCCTCTCTCTAGTCATAAGAATCTTAAGCTGGTATGTGAGGCCATCCACGAACCTCCTAATCCTTTTCCTATCCGTAGGAACCAACCACTCAACATGACGAGCTAGATCTGAAAATATAATCTCATACTGTGTCACAACCATATCATACTGATGCAACTACTCGAACTACCTGCGCAGCTCCTCTCTGCGAAACTGTGGCACATACTTCTCAAAAAAGAGAGTGGAGAACTGCTTCCAGGTAAGGGGTGCTGCATCAACAGGCCTACGTCTCTCATAAGCCTCCCACCAAGTAAAGGCAGCTCCTAAAAACTGGAAATTAGTGAACGAGACCCCACTGGTCTCCAAAATATCCGTCGTTTGAAGCATCCTCCGACACTTGTCTAAGAAACCTTGGGCATCATCGCCCTCTGCACCACTGAAAGTTGGAGGCTGAAGACTACCAACCCTCTCCAATAGACGTTGCTCGTCGTCAGGCATAACTGGTACCACATAATACTAAGCTGGGGCAATCGGCTGGGCTGGAGGTGCTCCCGGTCCCTGCACAACCAACTCAGGTGTGCGAGGAGCGGGAGTCTGTGTGCTTCCCTCGGCCTGAGAAATAGCTGCGGCCGTAGTAATTGAGATCGCCTGAGCCAAGCCACTACACACTAATAGAATATGGGCTAGGGCCTCCTGAAGGCCTAGAATAACAATCGGCACAACCGGTGCCTGAGCTGGTCCTGCTGGAACGTCCGCAACTGGGACCTGATCATAAACTGGGGTAGCTGCAGGTGCTGGCCTAGCTGCTGTGCGGGCTACACCCCTACCCTTACCACGGTCTTGACCACGACCTCGGCCTCTAGTGGCCCCAACTGGGGGTACTGGTGGTCGTCTGTCCTGATCGGTAGCACGTGTCCTCACCATCTGTGAGAGAATAGAATAACAAAAGTTTAGTACCAGAATCAACAAATTCGCATGACAGGAATTTCAAGAATGTGAAGTTTTTCCTAAAGGTTCTGCGGCCTCCCGAGGATAAGTAGAGACGTCTCCGTACTGATCCGCGAGAATTTAATAAACCGGCTCATGACCCGTAAGACGTATGTAACCTAGGCTCTAATACCAACTTGTCACGACCCCAAACGACCCTGGTCGTGATGGCGCCTATCACAGTACTAGGCAAGCCGATTCAACATTTACAACATCGAGTTCTTTTATAAATTCATTTTTTCAATCAGAATAATCTCAAATATCTCAACAAGTATGTAAATACATCAACACAACCCGAATCTGGTGTCACTAGTCATGAGCTACTAAGTACAATTCAACACTGTCTGCTTAATACAAAATAAGTCTGAAATATAAAGTACTAGAATAGGAAGAAGAAAGGCAAGATTGCGAACGTCGTGCAGCTACCTTGCAATCTCTGAATAAGACTCTGAAGGCAACGATCAACTCTCACTCGGAGGATCTGGCACCTGGATCTGCACACAAGTTGTAGGGAGTAACATGAGTACGCCAACTCAGTAAGTGACTAAAGTGAATAAAGACTGAGTGCAGTGACGAGCATTTAAAATCATATACATACTTTATCAAAAATCCCAACAAAAATATCAAGGTCAAAATCTATAGTTCAATAACCAAACATCTCGTAAAAACTCCCGTTTCAAGGAAAATTCTTTAAAGCATTTATTCAACATTTTTCAATAGAGGCTCAGTATAAAAGAAGAGCGAAAACAGAAAATCTCATAAACAAGCCCCTCGAGCAAAGTATCACTCATAAGTATAGCCCCTCGGGCAAGCGTTTCAGTCACTTGTGACTCAACTCTTATCAATCGGTACTCACACCCAGCACTCCCGCTCAATAGATATCTTATAATGATAACCGCTGCGGCGTGCAGCCCGATCCGTAATATATAGTAGACTACGCTCGTTGGAGGTGTACCAACTTCGGAGGGGCTCCTACAGCCCAAGCGCAATATCGTTGCGGCATGCAGCCCGATCCATATATATATATATATATATATATATATATATATATATATATATATATATATATATAATCCTCACCATCAGGTCCTCGACCTCTCCTCTCAGTCATTAACTTCACAGCCACTCGGGCGTTTCGGTAAAAGTTAGGGAACTCAACCCAAACAGTTTTACTATATTTGAAAGTAGAGTAATGAAACTGAATCAACAATAAACAGGTAAAATCATGACCGAGGATATGCTTTCAAATCAAAACTGTGTGAGGGAAGTAGTAAAATACCCCTAAGGGTCCAAACAGTTCGGCACAAGGCCCCAAACATGGCATTCAGCCCAAGTTAACAGATTCATTTCTAAATTGTATGGATATCACATAAAGTTTATCTAAATATGCAACTCTACAGTCTCCACAGAACGGACCAAGTCACAATACCTATGGGTGCACGCCCACACGCCCATCACCTAGCATGTTTGTCACCTCATTTATCAAAATAGTACAAAATTTTGAGGTTTCAAACCCTCAAGTCTAGATTTACAGTCGTTACTTACCTCGAACCGGATGGAAATCTATTCCGTAATGCCCTTTCCTCTCGACTCGGCCTCAAATTGTCCCGAATCTATCCAAACTCAGAATCATAACCTCAATACAAGCCCAAGGGACAAAGCCCATGCGAAAATCATCAAATAAAACTCAAAATCCCGAAATTAGTCAAACCCGACCCCCGGGCCCACATCTCGGATTTTGATAAAAGTCATATCAATGGAATCCTTATCCTCCCACGAGTCTATATATACCAAGAACATCAAAATCGAATCCCAAATGGCCCCTCAAATCCCTAATGGAATATCTCCAATACAAGCCTTAATTATCCTCTTTTAACCCTTAATTTCCAATAATTTCAAGCCAAATCAGTAAGATAATTCCATAGAATCGAGTATTATTGGGTTCAAAATCTTACCTCCAAGCATTATTCCTTAAATCCCTCTATAAATAATCTTAAAAAGATCTCAACCCGTCTCAAAAATGATGGAACAAGTCAGAAAATCGCAAAGAAGGCTTATTTAGTTTCTGCCCAGGTATTTCCGCACCTGCGGACAAATTCTCGTACCTGCGGACCACTTCTGCGGTCAAATTACCCGCACCTGTGGTTTTCACTTAAGGGCCAACTTCCGCATCTGCGGTTAGAACCTGAAGCTCCGCACCTGCGATCCAAAACCAATTGACCAAAACCACTTCTCCGACCTCCTCCACGTATCTGCGACACTGCATCTGCGGTCCCTTATCCGCAGGAGCGGTTATGACAGGAATAGCAGCTGAAGCTGCTCAACTTCAATTCCAAACTTCCCGTCATCCTTCCGAATTCATCCCGATGCCCCCGGGACCTCAACCAAAAATACGAACAAGTGATATACCACTATTCAAACTTGTACCAACCCTCAGAACACTCAAAACAACATCAAGACACCAAATCACCCTTGGATTCAACCTTAAGGATTCCAAAACGTCCGAATTCTGAATTCGATCCAAAAACCTATTAAACCTCATCTGAATGATATAAAAGTTTACACACACGTCACAAATGATACAACGGACCTACTCCAATTTCTGAAATTCCATTCTGACCCCGATATCGAGATTTTCACTGCCGATAGGAAAATGCCAAAGTTCTAATTTTGCCAATTCAAGCCCAAATCTACTACGGACGTCCAAATTACATTGCGAATACTCTCCTAAAACCCAAATCACCTATCGAAGCTATCCGACCAATAAAAATCAAATTCCGAGATCGTTTACTTACAAGTCAACTTCTGGTTGACTTTTCCAACTAAAGCTTCCACAATAGAGACTAAGTGTCTCATTTCACTCCATGACCAATCCAAACACAGAATAACCGACACGACATGATGAAATACAGCTGAACAACACATAAAGAAGCAGAAACAGAGAGAACAGGACTGCAACTCATGAAAAACCGACCGAATCGTTACAACTGATTTTCATTCCTTATATACTTGGTACATTATTTGAACTGACGTCCCTTTTTCTTGGGGACGCTGCGTTTCATGCCTGCAAGTCCCGATAGACAGGTCTAGCGTCCTCCAAGTAAGCTATCAGCTCAGCGGAAGGTTTTAGTGCGCTCCATTTGCTCCGGAGTTACCTATTTGGTGAGTATGCATTAGACACGTATTAATTGGTATATCAGGGTCTTGTCCTGGTCTTATGACGATTATGTATTCTTAGAGGCTTGTAGACATATGTCATGTACGTAAAAGATTGTATGGCCTTGTCGGCCTATGTTTTGTATACGAGTGATCATTTCGGTCTTACACACCCTTATGTTTTATGTATAAGTTGGTATTACATGTTTTATTCTAGTTATCCTACGGCAGCCTTTTTGTCTCATTTACTTTTGATAGCATGATACGAAAAGATAATTTATGTTGGTATTCGATTGAGTAAAGTACCAGGTGCCCATCGCGACCCATCGGTTTGCGTCATGACAAAAAGTGATGAGTAGTATAGAATTTTATAGATGGCAAAATTCAGGGTCATGATTACCTTAAAAACTTGCGAAAAATTTTGTCTAATCATGGGATAACACGTGTTTGAGTCATTAAATGCGAGAAGATGTGCGGTTTTTCAAGTGTCATAAACCATTCAGTAAGTTTCTCACCAACATAAGGGGTGTTATCTACTTCCCCATAACACAAAGTTTTATCACCAGAAAGTAGGGGAACTATCTATATGGGGTAAAATTGGTTAGTGACAGCTGGATGAATGGCACGTGGAAGCAAAGACAAATAAGATATTAGTAAGCAAATAATTAGCACCGGATGTGAGCATGTAATCGGTGCTGAGAGAGTTCCGAAGGCTTGAAACCGAGAAGGAAGATTAAAAGTGAGACATTAATTGGAGAACAACATTCAATGAGTAGTTGTTATAAATATTTTTTTTTATTAATGATCAACCGTTACACAACCATCAATAGGGGTTTTATCTTCATTCAAGAAAGGTTTGATTTTGGGATCTTGTCTCCCTGAATAGATCTATTAATAGAAAAACTTGTATCCATAGTGGGACGAAAAATCATCTGTACTCAATTCTATACTTTTCTCTCACTTTATAAAACTACTTGCTTTTTTTATTCTTAATATCCTTCTTGTGACCGCTTCCTGAGAGGCTCATCATACGGCCATACTTTTATTACCTTTGAGTTATTTACATTATCTTGGTTTTGTTCTTGTTTATTTCATATCTTTGGATCAAATTAATGTGTTTATAAATTACGTTATAAATTTAACTGTATCTTTTTACGGGGTAAACAACTGGCCACTTTATTATTGATATCCACTATTTCATGGTTGTGTCTCTATTATTTTATACGCTTATGAACTTTGCAGGTTATGTGAATTTAATATTTTTTGACTTAATGTTGTCACTAATTTGTTGAAGTTAGTCTTGATACTTAAAAGTTTACATATGATTGATTGTACTCGTACTGTACCTTTACACCTTGTATGCACATTAAGGGAGATGAATAACGGGCTAATGATATGCGGTAGAAGCAGATTCTTTTTCCGAAGTGTGTGGGTATAAAAATGAAATGGAAGAAAGTTGGCATTACGATGGCGATAAAGGAGGTGGGGTGTGAAAGATGAAGAAGAATGATAGGGATTAGAGGGTGGTGGAGTTCAAGAAATTATGTATAAAAAAAAAGAAGGAAAAATTAATTTTTGTGGTTTAGCTTTATTAATTCAACTGCTTGAGAGTTGCACCTTGCCTAAAAGTCCCACCTCATACCCGTACCTTTGTGCTTATCTATTAGCTGATGATAATGGAGATAATTGACAGAGAATCAAGTTACATGTAAATTTGATTTTGTGTGTCATATAAATAACACTAGTTGTATAAGATAATTTTTTTGTCTCATATTTTTATGGATTTAAATTTGTGTGAATCTAAAAGTGTAAGATTGAGTTCACAAATTTATAAAATAAAAAGGAGCTAGTATCATGGTATGAAACACAAAATAAAATTTCTCCGAACATACAAGATATGCTTCCTCAAGTACTTTGATGAGCTCTTGCCAGCTTTTTTGTCCCTTGACTTCAGCAAAGGACATTCATCATCTGGTGACGTGAGGCATAGCATATAAAAAAACGTGGGATAAAGAACATCGACCGAAAAGTGTAAGCTTGGACTCCCTCACTTCCGTCATTTTCACCGGCGCTCCCCGAGTCCCAAACCTAAATGGCAACTTTTTTGACTTAAAACACGTTTTTACAGTTTTTACCTATAACATGATATTATACTATGTTTTACTTTAAGGGAACATTTTACATATAATGCAGTATTATATTGTATTTTACCCACAGCACAGTGCAAATCAGTGAACCTAAGGGCCCCACTCTCTTCCTTTTCCGTTCTTTGTCGGTGAACCCATTTCTCTCTCTTTCTTCATTTCTCCATGGATTCAGATTTCTGGACCTCTCGTCTTGCAGCTACAAAGCGGCAGTTGAATTTACAGCAACACAATTCCTACAATCATCAAAGTTCTCAACTTGGTTTGTGTTTTTTTTTTCTTTTGGATTTTATTGCTTTTCATTGATCTGTCCAGGAATAATGTTGCGATCAAAACACTCACGCAAGTGCACGTGATCGTCAAGTAATAAAGTAGTGAATAGAGTATCGTTCCCACAAAAACTTGTGATTAACTTTTGATTGATTCAAACTCAATTAACTTATTGATCCAAGAGATTTCTCACAAAATATAATTGTCTCTAATTTACTACCTAAAAATATCAATTACTAAAATAACTAGAATAATCAACTAAACACACAACAATTTCGAATAACAATCAATAGGGGAGAATATTCCAGGGTCACGGGTTAGGTAACAATCATGTTGCGTTCTTGGCTTAAAATAACTGATTGATTCATCTGGGTTATGATTGACAGGGTTGATATTGTTCATAAGGATCTTTCGACTCCTTACTCGCCTATTCAAATTAACTCAATGCTTATATGTCTATGAAATTAAGATTAACAAAAATGCGTTTACAGTTCCTGTATTTCAACCAAGCAAGGCTATTAGGTATATGTCTATCCTAATAGCGAATCCGTTCCCCGATGCCCAGGTTCAAGAACTTGCTATATTTAATTCTATATGCAATCCAAAGTTCCCACTTTCGAGTTCAACGTAACTCTAGATTCGTATATAATATTTCACTGTAAGCTACTCAGCAAAATAATTGAGAACATAATTAAATAAACAACCCAATATGATTAAACCAACTTTGTTAAATTAAACACTGAACAACAACAATCATGTTTCACCCATGACCCTAGAACAATGGGTTTTAGCCACTCATAGCAGTGTTCATCTCAATAATGTTTAATTTCATTCAAAACGTAAAAACAAGAAGAAGAAAAGAAGAACTTGATGGTTGATTTTCCCCCTTGCCTCTTGCCTCTATGTTTCTTGCACTAAACTATGAAAACCTTGATATCTTACTCCTTGGGCGAGCTTGACTTTATATAAGATAAGTGAAAGTTCCTCCGGATTTCCAATTTTGCCCCTAACAGATCTTTTCCGGACTGGGACTAGCGCGAACGCGCTAATGCTCGTGCTAACTTCGCGCTAGTTTCATGACATTCTGCCTCCCGCTCCTGGACTAGCGCGATCGCGCTAGAGCTCGCGCTAGTTCAGGCCATTTTTTCTTCAATTCTTTGTCTAGTCTTTGCGCGCACACCGCTCCAAGGGGTCTTTCTTGCTCCAATGTAGCTTCAATCACCACTTTAAGGCATCATCTAGGCTTACCATCCTGCAATGCGTAAAATTCATAATTAGAGCCCATTTTTCATCATTTAACCATATTATGATATTGAAACATAATCAAGCTGGAGCATAAACAATTGCCAAATCGCCTAGACTTAGCCTAATATCAACACGCCACACTTAATTCATTGCTCGTCCTCGAGCATTCAAACTATACTCTCTAGAGGTTCATTCACTCAACAATTTCCCTTAACGCATTACACCTAGAACAATTCACATATGCTACGCCTAGTAGTGAACAATCTCAGCCTCAAAGGTCGAGTCTCAAGTGCCACGCAATATTCACACTTTCTCAAAGTACTCTACACAGAAGTCAAGACCTGCCTTTCCTTCACGAATCACATGCCCTCACAATCACAACAAAGAGAGTAGAATCAATCCACATATTCGAATTTCATGCTCACATATATCAAAGAAAATCGCTCACACTCACAAAAGAAGTCACATGCATGCAATTGGTACCATAAGCTTGCCCTTAATGTAAATCTCTACTAATGTAGGGTCGCTCGATCTAAAATCAATTAGGTCTTTTTCATGGTTGTAATGTGGGCTAAGGGACGGGTAGGATATATTTAGGAATAGTGACTAACCCTCCTAAGGACTTTAACACACCACATAATCAACTTTTAAGCGCAAATTCTTCAATCCATTTCAATTTCACAAACAATATCACCCCAAAAATGCTCCCTTCTTCTTTAAGCACTACATTAATTCATACCCACTAGCAGGAACAAGACCACAATGTATTCATCTCTATTTTTTTTCTTCAGATTATTATTTTTTTTTCAATTTCCGCTAGTGGTGTATTATTTTATAAAATAAGTGCACCTTTTTTTTTATTGGTTCCACTCAAAAGTCACCTCACACTTAGTTCCTTCTTACTTCTTTCAGCGCCCATCTCACAATTAAAGTGCTTTAAGAGGAAAAGGGATCAAAACAATGTCAACTAAGAATAAAAAGGGTATAGGCTTGTAATGTGGGTGCCAAATAAAAGTCTATAGGCTCAAAAGGGGAACTAGGGATATAATTTATCTGTGATAAGCAATTAAGCTCAAAAAGATTAAAGAAAGCCTAAAATCCTTTTTCAAACCGAGCATCACCTAAAATTTCGCTTCGACTCACATACCGGGCAAGTTCTAGACACAAGTACAACACATGGACTACACAAAAACCTCACCACACATGGCATATGACTCATTCCAGATTAACTCATCGAGACACTCCATTATGAGTATTCAAGTCAGTGACAAACATACAAATTAAGGCACTTTAGTGGAGTTCAACCAATAAGACTAAGCGTTACACTCTAGTTTCTGTTGTGTTCAGGTGCGTCAACGCTATAGGTTCTCTTTTGATTCTCTAGCTCGTAGCCCATTAAACCTAATCTACAAATCAAAAAGAAAATAAAATACTAAAAAAAAAACTACCTAAACCCGGTTCAAGTTTTAAACCCTTGAAAAAGAACCGTGGCATAAAGAAAAACCAAGGGGGAGCTACTACACTACCTAAAAAAAAAAATCTTTTTGGTATTTTACTAGACTAACTTCCCTCAAGAAAATTGTCCAAAGGATCCGTCATCAGGAAGGGTCTTCATATTTTTCATTTTTTTTTTCGTTGATCGACTTGGTCCCTCAAGAACCCCGCCGAAAGAGATCCGTCGTCGGGACAAGCCACTTACCTAGTTTAACTAATAAACTAACTAATGAGTCTTACTAGATTACTAAAACTGGAAAGCCAAATAAAATAAGACTAAACAAGCATACAACTACATATATACACTGAAGTATCCCCCATCCCACACTTAAAGTGAAGACATGTCCCCATGGCTTAAGAATTGAAGTAATATGGAGGTAAAGGAACTTCCCTGAAGGCTCACTCCTGGTCGGAGACAGTGTCAGGGTTCACATGGCATGCACGCCCCAAAGCTCTCAGCCAGCCCAAAAACTTTTTCTCAGACTTCGTCTGCTGGGCAGCCACTACGTCTACACGAGTACCCAACTCAGTCACGGAGGAGCGCAACCCAGCCACCTCCTGCTCCAACGCTGCAAAACGGGACATTCTAGCAGTTCCTGAAGATGAGGCTGCTCCGGACGGTGCTGCACCTACTGCGCTGGGCTTATGGGCATGTGTTTCGCCCTCCACATTCATCTGATCGGCCACCCCTTCCTCCAAGTCATCAGAGCCACTCTCATCCGCTCCACCTGATGTTGCTGGCTCTGTCGCTGTGGTGCCTTTGTCAGGCGGACCTTGTGACCATTTCGTACTAGCCCATCCACACGGAGATTCTCGGGCACCCGAGCTAGCCTGCAAAGTTGAGTCACTAGAGAGGGGAAAAAGAACCCATACCTTCTCACTGGGCAGCGAACGAACATCTCGTCGTGCATTACTTTGGCTATATCGAAGTCAGGACCCTTCATGAAACACAAAATCAAGACGGCTCGGGGTGCATTTACCTCCGTGGTGTTTTTGAACGGAATGAGACGGTTGTTAACCACATACAACCAGCTCTTCGCCTCAGGGGATAAAATTGAGGAGTGAAACTTCTCACCATATTGCATCCATTCCACCTCTTTTCCGGGTATGCAAATCGTATCGAAGAATCTCTCCCACTTCGCGTTCGTTGGGTTCCGTCCATACTCATAAAAGTCATCATGCTCAGGCACGGGAGGGGGAAAATGGTATGCCATCCGTATCGCCTCAACAGATGCATTTACCGCCTTGCGACGCACTGTGACCACACTATTGTCATGCTCAGGCAGATTAGCGTAAAACTCCTGCACAACCATTGCATTGGCCTCCCCTGGCTCGTTTATGAAGGTCTGCAACCCCCGCCTTAACAACTCCGTGTACATGTGAGGGAATTTGTGCTGGAGTGAATTCATATCAATCCCCCTCTCCGGAATCGGCTATTTAGTGGCCTTCTTCGCAAAGCGGCCTTGAGCCGCGGCTGAGACAAATTTGCTACTGTCAAAAGGGTGTGCATGTGCTGCCCCCTGTGTCCTGAGTGCGTCGGCTTGGCTGCTTGAGGATGGACCTGTGGAGCGGCGCTTTCGCGATGGTGCCATAATACCTGAAAAATGGGGCTACATTAGCAAGGTTTAACACAAAGATGTGACACACTGTGGTTACTCAGACTTCACCCGCGTGAGTGGTCACAACTACATAGTAAAGGTCATTGAGGCCTTTCCATAAACACCTTGTGGGCATTAGGCTTGCACAACCCTTTTTAAGAATTTTATAACATCCACTACAAAATCTCATCAATAGCACAAATCAAATACCATCCACCCCACACTTAACACCCACCAACACCACAGCATAGTCTTCCAATTCCTCCACATAAAAAGCAAAGAACAACTACTACACAACACATTCGACTACAACCAAAAATCTAAAAAAAAAATTAAGAAGAAGAAATTGCAACTAGGGCTCATACCTGTGGTATGGATGGTGGTGAATAGAGAGAAGGTGTGTGCGTGAGCCTGGTGGGAGGAGTGAAATCGTGAGATTGGGGGGGGGGGAGGGAATAGTGAGAGTTGGAAGATGGTAGAAGAGGTTTGGGAAAAGGGGTTTGTGAGTTATGCGGAGGGGTTGTACGATGGGGGCTATTAAGTTAGGCTAGAGAAGAAAAAAGAAAAATAAAAGAAAAATAATTAAAAAAACTTTAAAACGACCCCAATCCAGTGATTTCTGGGGCGGGACTAGCGCGAACACTAGCGGGATCGCGCTAGTCCAGGCAGAATGTTACGCTTTTAGCGCGAAGTTTAGCGCGTTTGCGCTAGTTTGTTCAGCTTAGGCAGAATGTCGCCCAGTTAGCGCGACCTGTAGCGCGATCGCGCTACTGGAAAACACGTTTTTGCACTTCTTCACCTGTGTTTACCATGGTCGATGGTCTTTTCACCCTGCCCTTTGTCACCTGCATTGGTTAGCATGCTACAAAACGTACAAATAACACTACAACTATTGTTGGGTTGCCTCCCAACCAGCGCCTTAGTTATTGTCGGGGCACGACGGTTACAACAATTCAATGGGTTGCCTCCCATCCAGCGCCTGATTTAACGTCGCAGCATGACTCAACACGTTGTCAAGCATCTGACAGGTCCATCGAGGTCTTGTGACGTGTAATGTCACCACCCCAATAATGTTTTATCCGCTGGCCATTTACCAAGAAGGTACCATTGGAGCTCATATCCCGCAACTCCACAGCTCCATGAGGCTTCACACTTACCGCAACGAAAGGGCCTGACCAACGAGATTTAAGCTTTCCGGGAAAGAGCTTCAACCTCGAATTGAATAACAGCACTTCTTGCCCCGGCTCAAACTCTCGATGTTGGATGCATTTGTCATGCCACCTTTTAGTCTTCTCTTTGTACAATTTGGCATTTTCATAGGCGTGCAATCGAAACTCATCAAGCTCGTCGAGTTGTAGCAACCTCTTCTCCCCAGCTAACTCCATATCCATGTTCAACTTTTTAATTGCCCAATAGGCTTTGTGTTCAAGTTCGACGGGCAAGTGACATGCCTTCCCATAAACTAATTTATACGAAGAAGTACCTATGGGAGTTTTGTATGCAGTTTGATATGTCCATAATGCGTCGTCGAGCTTTCTAGCCCAGTCTTTTCTATTTCCATTCACTGTTTTCTCCAGAATCTGCTTCACCTCTCTGTTTGACACTTCCACTTGACCACTTGTTTGGGGATGATAGACCGTGGAAACCTTGTGCTTGACACCATATTTTGCAAGGATATTATTCAGCAATTTGTTGCAAAAGTGTGTTCCTCCATCACTTATCAACACGCGTGGAGTTCCAAAGCGTGTGAAGATGTGCTTCTTTACAAAACTCACCACTACCTTGGCGTCATTAGTGGGAAGAGCAATGGCCTCCACCCACTTAGACACATAATCAACTGCCACCAAGATGTACCTGTGCCCATTAGAGTATGGGAATGGTCCCATGAAGTCGATTCCCCACACATCAAATAGCTCTACTGCCAGAATATTCTGCAAAGGCATGTCATGCCTCTTGGTGATTGTTCTGGTTCTTTGGCATCTATCACACATTTTAACAAAGGCATGTGCATCCTTAAATAATTTGGGACAATAGAAACCTGATTGTAGAACTTTCTGGGCGGTCCTATCTCCCCCGTGATGTCCTCCGTATGGTGACGCGTGACAGTCATGCAATATTGCATTCATCTCTTCTTCTGGAACACATCTTCGCACCAACTAATCTGCGCACAGCCGGTATAAGAATGGCTCATCCCACATATAAAACCTCACATCATGTAGGAACCTTCTTCTATTATCGGGTGTCGATTCCGGTGGTGTCACCGCACTTGCAATGAAATTCACATAATCTGCATGCCACGGGGCTTCACTGGAGGTGATTGCCAATAACTTCTCATCAGGGAATGTTTCTTTGATAGACCCACCTTCAGCTACATGGCTCCGATTTTCTAATCTGGACAAGTGATCAGCCACTTGGTTCTCTGTTCCTTTTCCATCTCAGATTTCTAAGTCAAACTCTTGCAAGAGAAGGACCCAACGAATCAGTCTCTGTTTGGCGTCTTTCTTCTCAAACAAGTATCTGATAGCTGAATGGTCTGTGTAAACGATGACTTTGGTCCCCACTAAATATGATCTGAACTTGTCAAACGCCCACACCACTGCAAGCAACTCCTTTTTAGTAACTGTGTAGTTCATCTGGGCTGGATTCAGAGTTTTGCTCGCATATTAAATGGAGTGAAAGATTTTATTTCTCCTTTGCCCAAGAACAGCCCCAATAGCTATGTCACTAGCATCGCACATCAACTCAAAGGGTTGCTCCCAATCCGGGCCAATGATAATTGGTGCAGTCACTAGCCTTCCCTTCAGCTCCTCAAATGCTTTCAGACAGGCATCATCAAACTTGAAGGAAACATCTTTCTCAAGCAACCTGCACAAGGGAGAGGAAATTTTCGAAAAATCTTTAATAAAACGACGATAAAAACCTGCATGGCCCAAGAAACTGCGAATGCCTTTGACGGACGTTGGTGGGGGCAATTTTTCAATCGCTTCCACCTTTGCTTTGTCCACATGCAAACCATTTTTAGACACCTGGTGCCCCAATACTATACCTTCACGTACCATGAAGTGGCACTTTTCCCAGTTTAGCACCAGGTTTGTCTCTTCACATCTACCAAGTACTTTATCGAGATTCATTAAGCAGTTGTCGAAAGAGCACCCAAACATAGAAAAATCATCCATGAACACTTCTACAAATCTTTCAACCATATCAGTAAAAATAGCCATCATACACCTTTGAAAAGTCGCAGGTGCATTACAGAGACTAAAGGGCATTCTCTTGAACGCATACGTGCCATATGGACACGTAAATGTGGTTTTCTCTTGGTCCTCTGGGGCTATAGCAATCTGATTATACCCGGAGTAACCATCTAGGAAACAATAGTATTCCTGGCCAGCTAATCTATCGAGCATTTGGTCAATAAAGGGGAGAGGGAAGTGGTCCTTTCGGGTGGCATTATTCAATTTTCGGTAATCTATACAAATCCTCCACCCAGTGACAGTTCTTGTGGGAATCAAATCATTATTTTCATTAACAACCATAGTCATCCCCCCTTCTTAGGTACACATTGAACGGGCCTTACCTATTTGCTATCTGAGATTGGAAATACAATACATGCATCAAGCCACTAATCACTTCTTTTCTAACCACTTCTTTCATGATTGGATTGAGTCGGCGTTGTTGCTCTACACTTGGCTTGTGCCCGTCCTCCATGAGGATTTTATGCATGCAAAAAGCTGGACTAATGCCCTTGATGTCAGACATTGTCCACCCAAGTGCTCGCTTGTGCTCACGTAGCACCCTCAACAGCTTCTCTTCCTGCAATTTAGACAATTCAGAAGAAACAATAACAGGTACGGTGTCAGAGTCACCCAAATAAGCATATTGAAGGTGAGGGGGCAACGGTTTAAGCTCCAATTTTGGCGCCTCCTCAATTGACGGTTTGGGGGGTGGTCCATCTAGCCTATTCAAGGGCTCAAAGGGGTGTATCCCATGCATGTAAGCACAAGATGTATCCAGGATGTGCATCATCTCCTCAACCTCCTCGTCGTTTCCCATGCTATTGAACAACATAAGTGCTTTCTCTAGAGAGTCGTCTAGATATACACTCTTGTCAAGAATTTGCTCATCAACCTCAACAACGGATATCATTGAGAGCTCCTCATAATGGCGGGGGAGTTGGATTGCTTTGTACACATTAAAGACTGCTTCCTCATCATCCACCCTCAAAATCATTTTTCCCTCTCTCACTTTAATGATTGCATCACCAGTAGCCAAGAGAGGTCGCCCCAATATGATTGGGACAAGTTCGTCAGCCTCATAATCCAGGATAATGAAGTCAGCTGGGAAGATAAATTTTCCAATTTGCAGCAACACATCTTCAATCACACCCTCGGGGTGTGCTATTGATCTATCAGCCAGCTGTAACATCACAGTAGTTGGCCTTGGATCTCCCGGGCCCAATTGCTTGAATAAAGATAAGGGCATCAGATTTATACTCGCCCCCAAATTGCAAAGAGCACGACCCACATCAATATTACCAATGCGCACCGGAATGGTGAAACTGCCAGGATCCTTAAGCTTTTGAGGAAGCTTGTTCTGGACCCTTGAGGTGCACTCCTCAGTAAGTGCCACTGTCTCAAATTCATTCAATCTTCTCTTATGAGCCACTATATCCTTTAGCAAATCATTTGTACTCTCTTCCATTTGTTAGGGTGGCTTCTGAGGTGGATTGAAATTCCCTTGGGGTCTATAGTTATTCTGATTCTGCTGATTTCCACCCCATGAGAAGTTGGGATGATTCCTCCAATTTGGATTGTAAGAATTCCCATATTGTGCATGCTGATTCGGTGAACCTCTGTTCTGCTGCCCCACATAGTATATGGATTCAGGATTCGTAGGGCACATGTCGCTCATATGATTGTCACCACATAATTCGCAGCAAATAGCCATTTGTTGTACGTGTTGCATTGGTTGTGGTTGCTGCATTGTCCTCCTAGTCATCTGATTAGCCTAAC
>NW_017670480.1:234655-234765 GCF_001879085.1 Nicotiana attenuata
TCTTGTACCTTTCCCATGCTTGACGAAGTGTCTCGCTATCTCGTTGTTCGAACCCAAGAATTTGACTCCTCAATACCTTTGTTTTCTTAGTGGGGAAAAAGTGTAGATCT
>NW_017670480.1:235770-357409 GCF_001879085.1 Nicotiana attenuata
GTGTCAGGAGAGGGTATTAAGGTGGATCCCAGAAAATTGAGGCAGTCCAGAGTTGGCCACGCCCTACTTCAGTGACCGAGATCAGGAGTTTCCTGGGGTTAGCAGGTTATTACAGACGATTCGTGTAGGGCTTTTCATCTATTGCATCACCTCTGGCTAGATTGACCTAGAAGGGTGCTCTTTTCCGTTGGTCCGATGATTATGAGGAGAGCAGTCCCCACTTTCGAGTTCAACTCTAGATTCGTAGATAGTATTTCATTGTTAGCTACTCAGCAAACTAATTAAGAACAGAATCAAATAAATAACCCAATATGATTAAACCAACTTTGTTAAATTAAACACTGAACAACAACAATCATGTTTCACCCATGACCCTAGAACAATGGGTTTCAGCCACTCATAGCAGTATTCATCTCAGTACTGTTTAATTTCATTCAAAACGTAAAAACAAGAAGAAGAAAAGAAGAACTTGATGTTGGATTTTCCTCCTTGCCTCTTGGCTCTATGTTTCTTGCACTAAACTATGAAAATCTTGATGTTTTACTCCTTGGGCGAGCTTGACTTTATATAGGTTAAGTGAATTTTCCTCCAGGTTTCCAATTTTGCCCCTAACAGACCTTTTCCGGAACTGGGACTAGCGCGAACGCGCTAATGTTCGCGCTAAAGTTCGCGCTATTAGCCTTGACATTCTGCCTCCCGCTTCTGAACTAGCCCGAACGCGCTAGACCTCGCGCTAGACTTCGCGCTAGTTCAGGCCATTTTTCTTCAATTCTTTGTCTCGTCTTTGCGCGCACTCAGCTTCGAGGGGTCTTTCTTGCTCCAATGCAACTCCAATCACAACTTTAAGGCATCATATAGGCTCACCATCCTGCAATGTGTAAAATTCACAATTAGAGCCCATTTTTCATCATTTAACCATATTGAAACATAATCAAGCGGGAGCATAAACAATCGCCAAATCACCTAGACTTAGCCTATTATTGGGGGGGGGGGGGGGGGATTATGGTCAAACGGGTCCTTAAATTTCTTTACCATTCCTCAAAATAGAAAAACTCAAACTCCCTTCTTTTTTAAATCTTATGTCACGTAATTTAACTTTTTTGAGGTCAAATTACTAATTTTCCACTTGAAACCAATAAATAGTATAAGTTAAATCATAATTATATGAAGTTGATGATAAAAAACAAAATCAAGATACTTGCTTCCAATAAAGGTCATATTTTCTAAATGCTTATGATGAGATGTTTCAAAAATCATGAGCTAAATAATAAAATTTGACCCCTAAAAAGTAAAATCTCACCCGCAAATGTTGTTTACCTTCATAAAAACATTTAAAATGTGGTTAAAAGGTTTTAACATCTCAATTTTTTTATGTTAAACAAAAAACTTGGTGAAGTTATAGTCAAAATTAATTGATGGTTCAAATGAAGTGTTAAAACACTTTTTTGACTTTTCTGTCCGTCAACCTAACACAGCTCTTTTTTCTTCATTTAAAATTGGCATTGGATATATTTTAAAGAATACACATAAGTTTACATAGGAGCTATTAATTGATTAATTATTTAAAAATTTAAAGTTTTGGTTGTAGCACTTGTATTTCTTTAAATCTATGCCACTACATGTTCCACTTTGAGTGATTGCTCTTAAAGGAGATACTATTAATATTTTTTTTAATTATTTCTCGTTTGGGTGGGTGAAGGTGGGGTTGGTTGCTAATTATCAAAAAGATTTTTATTTTGTTCACCAGATTCTTTTTCTTTTTTACCTTATATTTTGTCCCAAAACACTTCAGGCTATTTTTAGTTTTTATGCTATTTTGATCAATATGTTTACCCTTTAGGTTACTCTACCCAAAAAAGAAGTCCAGTATCTCGTATTCACGCAAGATATGATGAGGGCCGCACTCAAGGGGTGTGATGTACACAGCCTAACTTAATGCAAGCATTAGTGTCTGCTTCCGCGGTTCGAGCCCGTGACAACGTTACTGTTGCTTCAAGCTCCCCTTCAGTTAGGTTACTCTATCTCTAACAGTTTAATTGCATTTATGTCCCCCCATTAATTAAAGATGTCCTTCTAAAGTATATAAGAACATAAAAGAGATGTCAAGAAGCAAACAAAGAGAAAGAGTATTGTTGTTTGTCATTTTACTGGAGTTACTTGTTTTTTATTTCCGTCTTTCTGAGCCGAGGGTCTATCGGAAACAGCCTCTCTGCCCTTTCGGGTAGGGGTAAGGTCTGCGTACACATTACCCTCCCCAGACCCCACTTGGTGGGATTTTACTGGGTAGTTGTTGTTGTTGTTGTTGGAGGGGCTCTTTGGCCATAACCAAAGAGCACTATAGATATTTTTGTTTTTTCAGAAGTAAATAAAAACAAAATGACCTGTTTTTTAGTTGTGTTGTCTGTTTTTCTGAAAAAAGTTTATCTCCTTTCATTTCTCTCTTAAGATGATCTAAAATCAAACAAAATTATAAATAGAAACAATAAATAATATATTTGAAAAAGTATCTATTGATATCGAAATTTTATCCAATATCATTTGAAAATAAGGGAACTGAACATCTTATTAGCTCCCTCCGAGGGTCTATCGGAAACAACTTCTCTGTGCTCCTAAAGCAGGGATAAAATCTTCGTACAACTATACTCCCCAAAACCACTTGTGAGAATTCACTGAGTTTGTTATTGTTTTGTTATAATTTTTCAGAATAAAACCCCAGTTGATAGATTCATTCGTGAATAAGTTGTGCTGGAGGAAGGACTAGTACCTCGTATAAAATTTATACGTGGTGCTTTAACATATAATTAATAATGCAGACAATGAAACCAATTGGCTATTTGTGTAAATATCTCTTTCTTAAAATAGCTTATATTTGTCCGAGACCTCTGATTAAGTGTGAACGGCTCGGCTAGTACCTCATGAAGGCAGGTTGAAGGATCCATTATTCAACAAATGACCTTAGTGGAAGGATTGACCCTTTGGTGTTAGCAGCCATAAGCCCTTAATGTCAAGGGACTATACATTGATACCTCAACTTGTGCAGCTTATATAAGTTTCCTTCTACATTTATTATCAACGATGTCTATTTCAATAAAAAAATCAATCATATCATTAATGTATCATTTGTCAACCATATCAATAATTAAGTAGTCATTTACCAACTTTTGTCTCATCATTTTCTGTTTTTGTAGCTTTCTTGACAATAAGAAGGATGCTTTATTGCTCCTATTTTATGCACTTTTTTCTTTTAATTTTCCTTTTCGTTTCAAATTCTGTCGGTGTGAACTTGCTCATATTATCAGTTTCAAGCTAGAATAAAGAAACAAGTTTGCGGTAGGTTGACAACCAACTTAAAATTTATCAATTCATGATAAATCCTCCCAAGCAGACGCCAACTTGTTTGACGCTGAGGCATAGTAATTATTGTTTCGGAAGGTAGTTGTAGAATGTGAGGACTGTGTGTGGCCTTGTTAAAGACTAACAGAAATGATGGAGCAATTTTAATAATGCCTCATCATTTTATCATTTTGGTAATAGCTGTTGCACCATATAATGATATGAATCCAGAATGAACAATAATAACAAGAAAATGTTCATAATAAATGAGAAACTGAAAAAAGGTATCAAGAATGAAACAATATTACAGGTAGTGTCTACAATAAAGTATCCACCAAAAACAATAATGAAAGACCTAGCTGCCCACATTAATATACAATTTCTCCAACAACCAAAAAAGGAAAAAAAAAAGTGAGCAAACTCAGTGCATGTGTTTCAATCTGTGTGCATAATATACTCTTTGTACAAAGTACATTCTAATTTCTAGCTATCACCACTTCCTTGTTCTTGTTCGAGGCGTGAAAACAGCCTCTTGCAGAAAAGTAGGATAAGGCTGCTTACAATAGTCTCTTGTGGTCCGACCCTTCCTCGAATCACGCGCATAAAGAGAGCTTAATGCACCGGGCTGCCCTTTTTTACTACTTCCTTCTTCCTGTTTGAAATGGACTTCCTGGGCTCATACTTGTGGAAGCCTTAGAAAAAAAGCTTTGAGAAGAATGTTTTCTGCCTATCTTAACATCCATTAAATCAGCAACAATCCCAGGCTGAGTAATCTTCATTTCGTCTACTATTATCACGCCATTGCTGCTCAGCATCTTGATGACCATTGACATTTTAGGGCGGAGGCTGGCGTTCTCTTGCACGCAGAGCAGGCCAACTTTCAAGAATCGGACAGCTTCGTCGCTCGAAATATCTCTATCCAAAACAGGGTCCACTAGCTCTAATAGTTGGTCAGAATTGTACATTTCCCATGCCTAGCAAACAATAAATACCAACACAAGTTGATCTTCTCATGTCATATCAAGCCAACAAACTAACATCAACATCTTAAATAAGTCAAAATCATGGTTCCCATTTAGATATTTGCATTCAAATAAAGCTAAATTTTAGATTATTAATAGTAGGATTCATACGAAGGGGAGCCTTGGCGTAACTGGTAAATATGCTGCCATATAACCAGGAGGTCGCGGGTTCGAGCCGTAGAAACAACCTCTTGCAAAAATGCAGTATAAGGTTGCGTACGATAGACCCTTATGGTCCGGCCCTTCCCCGGACCCCGCGCATAGCGGGAGCTTAATGTATCGGGCTGCCCTTTAATAGTAGGATTCATACTAGTCAAAAGTAATTACCTTGTTAACTAGGAAATGCTCTCCTCTAGTAATGTCAAATGCAACAACTGGTGAACCGCTGACTATTTCTAGTAGCACGACTCCAAAGCTATAAACATCTGATTTGCGCGTTAAGTGTCCACTGACGGCGTATTCTGGAGAAAGATAGCCTCTTTAGGGCATAAGATCATGAGTTCAAGAAAATTCACAACATGATCAGCACAACAAAGACTAGGAAGAACAACATGAGTACACTTCAAAATTCAGCAAAGAACATATATCTACTAATGCTAACTTACAATGTTCCAGCAACTCGGGTACTAATGTGTGACGTGTTCTCCGAAAATAGCCTAGCCAAACCAAAATCTGCGATCTTCGGTGTAAATTTCTCATCAAGTAGTATGTTGCTGGCTTTAATATCCCTATGTACAACATGTGGACTCACTTCTTCGTGTAGATATGAAAGTCCTTTTGCTATTCCTGTTGAAATTTCTTTCCTAAGTGTCCATGTAAATTTACTTCTATTTTGCTCCCCACCTGCTTAGTCAAAACAATTCAATCAAGAAACAACCTCAAGATCTTGTTTTAATAACCGTGGTGGTGTCTGATGCAGCTTGCGCAGAAAAAAACAGCCAGGTGCATTAAGCTTATGCGCAGCCGGACCATAAGGGTCTATTGTACGCAACCTTACACCTGTATTTCTGCAAGAGGCTGTTTCCACGGCTCGAACCCGTGACCTCGTGGTTACATGGCAGCAACTTTATCAGTTATGCCAGACCACCTGATGCAGCTTGCGCACACCTCGACTAATTCCATGGGTACCTGCTACATTCCACCAGTACAGTAAAACAAGGAAATTACCTAAGAATGTTTGGGAAAGGCTGTTATTTTCCATGTAATCATAGACTAAAAGTCTATTTGCTCCATCAACACAACATCCTCTGAGGTTGACAAGGTTTTCATGTTTAATATCAGACAATGCAGCTATTTCTGATACAAATTCCCTTTCACCTCGCATTGATTCCAATTCAACCGATAGAACTTTTACAGCCACAAAAATTCCATTTTGAAGCTTACCCTTTTCAAGAAAAGCCACAAAATAAACATCAAAAAACAATTAATACACATTAAACAAACCAAAACTCTCCACCCCCCCCCGCCCCCCCCCCCCACTTTTTCTTTTTTCTTGGAAGTCAACTATTTTTTGGAAAAAGAAAAAGAATATTTTTTAGAAAAAACTCACCTTGTAAACAGAACCAAAACCACCCTCTCCAATTTTATTTGAAGCTCTAAATCCATGAGTTGCAGCTTTCAATTCATCGTAAGAGTACACTGTAAAATGCTGGGAAATTTGTCCACCTGTTTTTAGAATTCATATTCTTAAGAAAAATATATCAAAGACAACAAAAAAAAAGAGATTTTTAAGTAAAACAAAATGGTTTGAGAAGTTACCATATGGGATTTGGCTGCCCTCTAAAGTAGCTGAAGATGAGCTAAAACACTTGAGAAATGGAAAAGAAAACTTCATAGTTCTTGAATTATGAAACTCAGTCTTGAATTTTGGTTATGCAATTTAGTTATAAGCAATTCTTTTTTATAAAAACATTAATGGGAAAGAGTGTGAAAAGCAAGGAGAGGAGGAGTGGGAGGAAAAGGGAGGAGTTTCATAGATTAGAATTGTTTATATATTTGATGCCATGCCCATAGATTTTGACTCTTGCCAAGACTTTTTTAATATGTGATTCTTTTTTTTTTTTTTAATAATGTTTTCTCTTGGCCTACTCCAGCTAACAATTTTAGTTTTTCTTTATTACTACGTCCTAAGAATATTTCAACCAATTCAACAAATGATAGACTTTGGATAATAGAATATTCTATAAGGGTTCGTTTGGTACGATGCATAAGCAAAAATAATCCTGGATAAAAATTTAGTATTATCATATCCTTTGTTTGGTTATTAGTTATGGATAAGTTATCTCACGATTAAAAATAGTAGCAAGATAACTTATACATGTGAGATGGTGGAATAGTAACCTAGCATAAATTGTCTCAGGATAAAGCAGTAAATTTGACAATCCCAGGATTAATAAAACATACCAAACACAATAAGAAATAATACAATGATAACTAGTCCTAACATAACTAATCCCAGTATAACTACTGTAATCTCAGCATAACTAATCTCACCATAGCTTGTCTTCAAACCAAATTACACCAGTGTAAGTTCTATTGTACTGATCGCGTAAAAAATATTTACACAATACAATTATTCAATAGATAATTACAGGTAAATATTTTTAGAAGTTATTAAGTAATTGATAATTTGGCAAAAATAGTAATCAATCTAACTATTATAGGTCAAAATTCACTGAATATAAAAAGATCGTTATATTGTCAGTATATATGAGTTAAATTCTTCTATATATGACATTTCTATAATATTAGAGTGGGTAATAACTAGAGCTATACAAATTAACCCTTTTTTAGTTTTTATTTTATTTTATAGTATTGACTTAGTTTCACGGATCTTGAGCGAACGTAGGATACTTTATGCACTGAATTGTCCTTTAATTTTGACCTAGTTCCCCTTATATTCATTGAAAGTATATTACAGAATAGTACTAGGTTCTTTGGAACTCTCAACCATGTTCTTAGACAAGTAAAAGAATTAGACTTTTGCTACAACAGTTTCTCACCTTTGTATTGATTCAAATTAAGTGAATTTCACTTAACATTCTATAAATATTCTTTCATTATTTCTATATGAGAAAACGTGTACTAGTAGAGTTCTATATTGTGGTCTAAATATTTAACTTTTAATTAAAAATAAATTAATAGTCCATTTACTACAGCTAGCTTTAGAGCCTTTATATCATTTTTCCCTGTTGGGTCCAAACGCACACGCAAGTATACGTGATCGACAAGTAATAAAGTGATAAGAAAGTATTGTTCCCACGAGGATTTATGATCCACTACTGCCTAAACTAAACTAGTTACGAGTTATTTGTTCAAGAGGTTTTGAGAAAGATGATGGTAGTTTTTACTAACTAAATTACTACGAAACTAATAAGAAAATAATAGAATAAGATCGTAAGTAGAGCAAATAAACACGTAGAAGTGAATTCAATATGATGGGGATATTCCGGGTTTATGGGATTAATGTCTCTCCTATTGCGTTCTTACGGTTGATTTAATCACTTGATTTATCTAATTTGTTGATTAACAGGGTTTATTATGCTCGTGAAGTTTTTTTCGGCGCTTCGCTCGCCTATTCAAGCCAAAATAAGACTATACGTCTATAGAATCAGGATTAACAAGAACGCATGTGTATTTCCTGCAAAAATAACCAAGTAAGACAATTAGAATATGTCTATCTTAGTCACGAATCTATTCTCTGATGCCCGAATTTTCAAGAACTTACTCTATTCAATTTTATATGTAATTTATAGCCACTTTCGAGTTCAACTATAAATTTGTAGATAGTATTCTATTGTTAGCTACGCAATAGAATAATTAAGTGCAAGATTGAATAAACAAATTAACATGATAATTCAAGCAAAACAATCAACTGTCAAACTACAATAGTCAATAACGACCCATAACCCCAGAATAATGAAGTTCTTAGCCACTCGTATTCATAACAATAATCAAAATATTTTTTTAATATAAAAGCTATGAATACTAGATGAAGGAAGGAAGAATTGATAATCTCGTGCTCCGTTTGTGTTTCTATGCCTTTTCCGCCTTCAAAATTGACCAACCTCCTTAATAATCACGTTTTAAGGGATACTTATAGGCTAGGGTAGGAGTCTCCAAATCCAAAACTGAGTAGAAAATAATTTATTCACGGACTAGGGGACCAAGCTTTACAGCTCGCGAGGCCTGGTCTGTAGCATGGTTGAGCGCGCCTCAGACCAGGTGGGGCCTGGTCTGTAGCACGTTTGAGCGCGCCTCAAACCAAGTGAGTCCTGGTCTGTAGCGAGGTACCCTTGCCTTGCTCTGATTTTCTCCTTTTCGTGCTCTTTTTTTGTATATCTTCGACATCATTGTGTGTAATCTTCATGTGTTTTCTTCCTTCAACGATCCTACACATAAAAACAACACAATTAAGCTCAAGCGTCATAAAATTAATCATTAGAACACTAAAATGTAAAATAAACAATGCACTATATTTTTAGCCAAACATCATTCCCTTGGCTTCTTTTTATTTGTCGAAGAACTATAACATGTGGTCCCCGTACTAATAGTTATCTCGGGACTGCATCTATTCTAGCTAGTCATGTTTGTATTTATATGTGAAAAATCATATATCTATATTGATCCTAACATAATGTTTAAGGGTAACTTAGAGTATTTACTTATAATACAGTCTAAGCATGTTAAAGATTCTTACATGAATTAAAATTTTCTTAATTACTACTATAGAAAATTTATAAAAGAATTTTATTGGTCTAATATATTTGGATTCATGCAGCGTATGCTCACTAAAAAAGATAATATTGCCCATCAAGTGTTTCTCCATTTATTAAGCCCAAACCCAAGACTTTAATTTAAGGGAGGTGAGATCTCATACGTCTCACTATATTTTCATTCGTCATCTCACCATATCCATCCACCTTCCCGCAGATAAATTAAAACTATTTTAACCTGTAATTTTCTTGAATAATATATTAAACAGTTGACTTAATGCAAAACTTTTATTAATTAGTTAGATCATTGAGATACTTTTGTATTGTGATGTAATAGGTAATAGCTTCCCCGTTACGTACCTTCTAATTTCCCCGGCGGCAAATAATAAAATATTAATCTCAAATAAATTAGTCCTAAGAGAAATCAGGCACATTCAAATTTAAAAATAAAAAAAGTAAAGTAGAAAAATAAGATATTTGGGGAAAATAAAAATTTAACGTAATCAAATCTAGGAGAATCCAAGCTGACGAATATATATAATTTTGCTGCACGTCGGGTATATATATAATAGTAACATTCAAAGTTATTAAGAAAAGATTTTAATTTATTGTACACATTGTTTTAAGGTTTTAAATTGAATACTTGTGTTGACATTTTTAAGGTTTTCTAGTAAGTATATTCACGCGACGCACTTATGTATTCCCAATTAAGTTCAAGTGTGAATATGTTTAGATTATTTCCAACAGATAATTAACTAACCAATAGAATTTTAGAATTTTGTAAAGGGAAGAAAGATAGGAATTTATAATTAGAATTCCAAAACGATGGAAATGAAAGCTTAGGTCGCCATGGCTGACCATCTTAATTAAGATCTAATTAACAGTCTTCTTTATAACACGGAGGAACAGTCCAAGCTTGAGAAATTGCAACGTACGTGCATGTCTTTTTTCATTTAATCATTCAGTATGCGAAATTAACCCTACTAATTTGGATTAATCGTGGCTCACTAAGGTCAGTAATTTCTTACCAAGAAGTTCTTTATTTTCATAGCACGAACCTGAGACTGGTATTGATGTTTATGTGCATGTCTTTATTAATACTAGCATGAAAAGCAGGGGCGAAGCTACACTTTTGTAAGGTTGGTCAATTGACCACCCTTCGTCAGAAAATTACATGTATATATAGATAAAATATTAGGTTTTAGAGGTATATAACATACAGTCAAATCTCTCTATAACAGCCTCGTTTGTTCCTGTTAGAAAAATTAACAGAATATGGGGACGAAATAATTAGGCCTTGATGTGTAGTCACTGTCCTTAAGGAATTTAAGCCTCCCAATTTCGTTGCTGCAGGGATTATGGCAGAATTCCTCCAGGATTCTACAAAGCCTCTGAAATCCGAGTTTCAGCAATTAACTCGAATTTTTCACAAGAACAGAATAGTTGTGAGTTGTAAAAAATAAGTAGAAGAGAAAGAGGTGAAAATTTTCAGATGATTACGTTTTGGAGATAATATAGGTATTTATAATACCTCTAGGAGTCTGGTGGAATTACAGACTCATCTTTTCATAACAGGCACCTTTTAAAACCAATAGTCACCTTCTTTTGAATTTTAAAAAATATTGTTAAAAAATCTTTTCTGAAATTAAAGGCTAAAACGTTTTTAATTAATCAAATAATGGGTGACTAAAATATTAATATGGGCTACTTAATTGGCCCAAGTGCCCCAAGTGCTCAATCTTGACTATTAATAATATAGCCAATTTCTAGTTTCCCTCCAAAACATCTTTAAAATTTTCAAATCATGTAAGACAAAGAAGTGCTTTTAAACACTTCTTCCTTTCTTTCTTTTTCCAATGAGGGACAAAGCAACCTCTTCTCAAATACTCCCATCAAAACACTAATTAATATAACAGTTCCGAATATTTTTGGATATTATAGCGAAGTGCTGTTATATAGAACATAACATAACATGAAAATTGGTTCCGAAAAAACTTGACTTTTATAGTGAAGTGTTGTTATACAGGGATGCTGTTATAGAGAGGTCTGACTATATATTGAACACCTTTTATCGAATTTTTTTTTTTTGATTACTTCTTTCAAATTTGAACACCACCCTTGGAGAAATTTCTGACTTTGCCGCAATTATATTGGCTTTGTATCGTAAGAAGAAAGAAAACCTAGTACAAGAGGGGGAAATTTAATATACGTAAGAAGACTTTGAATTGGTCTTAGATGCCTTACGAATCAGCTATTTTGGAACTTGTTTATTACATATAGTTTTGTTTTTTTATTACAAGGATTTCGAGAGTGAGAGAATGAGTCTTGAATTGAGGAAATGGGAGACTTGCATGTGTTTTATTTAACAAATGTGATATAGATCACCACATAGTTAAATAATTAGTATATAAATATAGTAATTGTCAGCCAACGTGCGACCTAATATATATCCTTAGATCATGATTTGTGTATTTAATTTAGCCGACGTGTTAAGAGCATCAATTATATATGTGGATATAAACCTTAGCAATTTATTAGTTTCTTGAAATCTAAGAAGTATCCATCTTTCTCAAAGGTACACCGTACAACATAAATTACATATGAAATCATACTAGCCTAGTAATTAATATTTTGTGATTAATTCTGCACAGTAAAACGGGAGAACTTGTATTTATAGATGAGAATAAAATAAAAGTATTCCAACACCTTTGAGAAGTTTTACGCAATCGATGAGCGACAAGTGTTCTCTAACACAATCGTGCAGTGACGAATCATGCATGCAATATGGTAGTTAAAGATTCATCCGAACAAATTAAATAACTTTAGTTACACCATTATACATGTGTTAAAAAACTCAATAAATAAGTTCAAATAATTGATTTCATGCACAATAAATTAAATGAGTTGTGGTAGAATCTCGAACTCGAATTCACAAAGTTCAAGTCCTGAATCCGCTTGTATCCTCACACATGTGTAAGTTTTTCCACTAAACAAAGTTACAAAAAAGTTAATTTATCTCATTATTGCTCCAAGGGAACGGCCGGAAATTTAACAGTTTTAGATAAGACGAAGAAAGAGCATTTAAACTTGATGAATACACCTTTTTAATTGAGTTTAAAAACTACTTATAATGATATTTATTTCCAAGAAAAGTCAAAATTGAATTTGAATATACCTTCATATGTAGTAGTATTTGTCTTTGTAAGCTAAACTAAATTTAGTTGGCGTCTTGGACTGGTTTAACTACCCCAAATAACGTGATTTACATAGAAAGGCGAATATTGTGCTCATGTCGCGTCAAAATCTTGGGTCTGTCTCTATTATCGCTCTACAGTAAAAGGTTAAGTGGGGTACTCCAACTCACTCAACATTCTAAATAATATGTTTAAGTTTTAAATTTGATAGTCAGATCCAAGTAAGAATTTTGATGTAATGTTCCTAAAATTACTATCATCAGAAAGTGCTTATTCTATTTTACGCAGGAGAATTAAGATTTTTCAAATGTATATAGAAAAGTTTTCAGAATTTTTAATTGTTACACCAACTATCAAGCTAGAAGCCGAATGAGTTGCCATTACTGTTAGTCTTGGGTGCTAGTGGACTTCAAATCGTGGATGGGATGTACACAAATAGCCATTTTTAAGGCTGCTATTTAAGGATTAGCCAGTGTTTATTTTGTCATGAAAATTTGAACTATAAATCTTAACTTCAGGACTATATGTCCTAAAATTTAAACTGAAAAACTGAAATTCAGGACACACTGGCTAATTTCTAAATAGCAGCCCTCTAAAATGGTTATCTGATGGCATTTCTATGATGGAGGATAGAGGCCCAATTTCTAATGTACATAAAGAAATTTTTACCTAACTATATTACATTAAAGACTTATTAACCACTTTTCTTTAGGTTCCTTAAAATTACATTGTGTATCTATATTTACTATTTATACACAAAATCATGATAAAAGAAGGATCCCTTAAATATAGGGATTAATTTATAACTGTATCCCCCCATCCCCGTCTATCGGCTGAATTAACTTCCTACAATCATGATTTTCTTCCAAATTTCAAAAGATTTTAAAGTCGTTCTCTCTTTCATATAAATCAACCTATATCTCTCTCCTTCACACAAATCAAGCTACTATCTCTCTACAATTGTAGCATCAATATTTCTCTGAATCAATTCCACCAACAACCATTAAAAAGTTTCATCTATTGACAAATCCATCGACATTATCTCTAAAACTGCAGCAGTAGAGGGGTTTGCCATTAACAACCATTAAAAGCTTTGGAGCTTTGAATTAGATATTCGGGTTTCACGAATTTGTGATTTCTTTGGATTGGGTGTTCCTGCAAATGGTTGAAAATATCCCTTAGGATTTATATCTCATTTTTAAGGAAGATTGATTAAGTTTAAAGTTGGTTTTAGATAAAATTTCAGATTGAAACTCGAATAAGAAGAAATTTCAAAATTGTATTATGACTGTATGATAAATATATCATAATTGTATCTGAATTGTATTTGATACATCAATACCTAAGACAATTCAGATACAATACTAATACAACTATAATAAAACATTGTATCATAATTTAAATTTAGAGTTGGTTTTAGGTGGATCTTTTAGGTTGAACTTGAAAAAGATGAAGATCAAAACTGTATTACAATCTAGAATTATATCATGATTGTATCATACTTTTATCACGATTTTATCACAATTTGTACCTGAAATAATACATGATACAATACTAATACAAGTATAATACGATATTGTATCAGTTTAAGTTTAGAATTGGTTTTAAGTTGTATCGTAATTGTATCATAATTGTGTAAGAATTCTTTCAAGATTGTATTAAATTTGTATCAGAATTATATTTGAATTGTATTTGATGCATCAATACATGAAAGAATACTTGATACAATACTGGTACAAGTAAAATACAATCTTGTATCAGAATTATATCAGTTTTTAGAGTAGTAACGGGTATAGATAAAAAAAAAATCAGAATTCCTATGATTTTTGTGATGGATCTTCAAAATTGTATAAGATTCCTTTTTGAGAAAATGTCACCATACAAAAAAAAAAGCATTTCTTTGATGTAGATTTTTTTGGTTCCATTTCAATGGCGATATGACTTCATTTTTGTTTCCAAACTTTGTTTGCTCATTTGTATTTTTTTTTTTTTTGTATGGCTTCTTATACCAGAAGCAAGTATCTTGTATAAGGTTCTGAGAAATTGGAGGAAAAATTTTGGTGAAATAATAGAAGAAGAATTTGCTTTCAGATCTGTGTAGAAGAAAAGTGAAGGAGGGGAGTAGAGAAAAAGAAAAGGATTTCAAGTCCTTAATTGAATGTGCTAATAATGGGGTGCGAGCCTTTTAGTGGGGAATGTATACAGTTTGTAAGAAAACCTAGATACTTTTTTAAAACTACAAAATCTAGAGAAAATAAATAGTTCCTAATATAGTATAGATTGAAAATAGTCCCATACATAAAATCTGCTAAAAATTGATTACGTAGGATTGACCCTTTAAGGATCACCATTTAAACTTTGGCACCAATAAGAAAAGTCTTAGAAAAATGGCATCCAACCAGAATTTGAAGCATGCTCATTAGAATTTTGAAGCACCAGGAGTTCTGCCATAGGAGTTCAGCCATAATGCTGAAAACTTCTGGTGATCGATCATGATTTATTGAAAAATCATGACGATTACCAGAGGTATTCAGCATTGTGGCTGAAACTTTTGGTGCTCGTCAAGATTTTGACACAAATCCTAACAACCACATAACTTACTGAAATTTCTGGCGAGCGTGCTTTAAAATTTGGCGCAAGTTATTTTTCCAACAGTTTTGTTACTAGGGTCAAAAAATCAACAGCGACACCTAAGTATCATATTTTGTCATTCTCCTTAAAAGTTGATCCATATTTGATTGGACAACCAGATTCAACTTTTTGCGATGAGAGGAAGCCCAAAAAATTGCATAAGAACCGAGCCAGCCCATTTTTCATTTCAAATGCATATCGAACAAGTATTAACAAAGAGAAATGTTGTAGAAGAAGGTTACAAACTGTAACGATCCGGTCGGTCGTTTTGAGAATTTAAGCTCCGTTCAGTGGAGTAAGGTCTGGAACAGCTTCATAACTTGAGTATCGCCTTGCGTGCATGGTTGAATTCAGTTAACGGATGATTCGGAGTCAAATTAAAAGAAGGAATCTAGTTTTGGGAGTTTAAGCGGTGAGAATTTGACTGGAATTCGACTCTTGAGTAAACGGCCCTGGAATGAACTTTTGATAATTCCAACAGCTTCATATGGTAATTCAGTACTTAGGCGCGCGTTTGGATTCGGATTTGAAGGTTCGTAAGGTAATTTGAGGCGTTTTGGCGAAAGTTGGAAAAGTTGAAGTTTGACCCATAGTTGATTTTTGTGATATCGGGGTCGAAATGCGATTCCGAGAGTTGGAGCAGCTCCGTTATGTCATTTTGGACTTGTTCGCAAAATTTGGTGTCATTCCGAGTTCATTTGATCGGTTTCGGCACGAGTTTTCAAAGTTTGAATATTTGAAAGTTCATAAGTTCGATTTATGGTTTGATTCGTTGTTTCGGCGTTGTTTAATATGATTCGTAACCTTGAGCGAGTCCTTGTTAGGTTATGTGACTTGTTTATGTGTTTAGACAGGGTCTTGGGGGCCTCGGGTGTGTTCCGAGTAGGCCACGGGTCATTTTTCCCTATGTTTGAACTGTTGTTCTGCTATCTGGTGTTTCCTTCTATGCGATCGCATAGGCATAGCCACGATCGCTTAGTGTAATGTCGACCTGCCATATTTTTCCTTCATCGCGTTCGCATAGGTGGGTTCGCGATCGCATAGTGTAGCTCTAGGCCTCAACATTTTTTTCCTTTTCGCGATCGCATTGTCCTGTACGCGATCGCGTAACACAAAATTGGGCAGTAACATTTTTCCTTCTACGCGAACGCATCAGCTCTTCTGCGATCGCGTAGCAAACTTTGGGCCAGAACCTATTTCTTCTACATGATCGCGTCTACTCTCTCGCTATCGCGATGCTTAAAAATCTGAGCAGACAGAATATATTCCAAAATCGAGGGTTTCACCATTTTTATCATATTTTGACCGGTAGACCTCGGTTTTGAGCGATTCTTGGTGGGTTCTTCAGATAATTCGACTGGGTAAGTGTTCTTCACTTAGACTTAAATATATTACATGAATTAGTCTTTGTTTTTATCATTTAAATTGTGTTTTTAGTTAGGGAAAATGTTGGTTTTTGAAGACACTTTTCGGAACAAAATTTCATGATTTTAGGGATGATATGGTATCGGAATTTGGTAATTTTTGTATGGTTAAACTCATATTGGAATGGGTATTCGGATTTTGTAAGATTTGTCGGGTTCCGAGGTGCGGGCCCGGGGGTCAACTTTTGGACCGATTTTTAGATTTTGTTAAAGATCGAAACTTTAGGATCCGGAATAGTTTCTTATGTGTTTTATTTGTGCTTTGAAGTTAATTTGGTTGAGCCGTCCGGAGATCTTTTCACCCGGGAAGTGCATTCTTGAGTATTAGTGTGTCGTCTTTGAGGTAAGTATCTTGTCTAACCTTGTGTGGGGGACTTCCCCTTAGGATTTGAGTCTTCTATGTTGATTGTAGTTCGTGTACGCGAGGTGACGAGTGTGCCCTCGGACTTATTTGTGGAAAAATTGGCCTTTTAGGGTTCTTAGGTCTTTATATTCACTTGTAGGAATGCGCTCTTGACATTACTGAGTTTTCTATTTATTTGTTTCACCTCCACATGCTTAATTAGAATTAATTGCTTCATGATTCACTCTTATTGCCTAATTGACTCCTAATTGATTTAACTGAAGAATTTCGTCTCTCCTATTGTCATGCTATCTCTTCATAGTTGCTTATCTTTTTTGAGAATTTTTATTACCCCTCCTGAAATTGTTTAGTCTTAAGTGAAGCTAAGATCATCTTCTCCTAATCGAATTGTCGAATATCCTCAAAATTGTCTAATCTTAAAAGAAGTTAGATAACCTATGTCCTTGTTGACTTGTCCTTATTTGGGACTATTTGACTCGTGTTGATTTCCTTGTTATGGACTTGTATATTGTGGGATCATCGCTATATATTAGTGTTCCCGTTGTTGAACTGTTCCCTTTATGCCAGCATTCTCTTCTGTGGTTACTCCTTGTGAGTTGGTTCTGCCGTTCCATTGCGATTTACAGTCCTTAAGTTGATTTACCTGTCTTACCTTGTATTATTGTCATTTGTTGTTGTTTTATGTATTGTGGTGACGTACGAGCTTTCTGTTGTGTTATGCCTGTGGTATCTGTTTGTTGCGGTGCCTGTTTACTTTGGGACTACGGAGCGGTGTTCCGGGAGATCCCCCTGCATATTTACTTTTGGGACTACGGGACTGAACTCGGGAGATCCCCCTGCATATTTACTTTGGGACTACGGAACGGTATTCTGGGAGATCCCCCTGCACATTTATGATTTGGACTATGGGACGGTATCCCGGGAGATCCTCTAGATATTTACTTTGGGACTACGGGACGGTATCCCGGGAGATCCTCTGGATATTTACTTTTGGACTACGGGATGGTATCCCCGGAGATCCTCTATACATTACGTTTGAGACTATAGGATGGTATCCTGGGAGATCCCCTGTTATTATCACTGTGTTCTGAGTTGTTGTTTTCATTGATCCTATCCCTGTGTAAACAGTATATGTGTTACCCGTTCTTGTCCTTATGCTTACTAGCTGGTATGAACTATGTTAGGACACTTGCACAAGCATACACGTGGCTAAGCACCCTTATCGGTAGGAGCCTCCTTGAGACTTCTGAGTATAGACGCACACCCTTGTTTATTTTCCTTCCATGTGAGAATGACTCTTTTGGGCACATGAGTTGTTAGTATGATTATGAGGTGTGATGAGGGCACAGGATGCCAAGTGTTAGGGTTCAGGTATTGAGACCCGTATTGTACGATTATGAGATGAGGTTTCACAGGGTGACTTATATTTGAAGGATATTTATTTGAAAAGGTTATATTCGAAAGGTATTCATCTTTAGAGAACTATTTCGGAAAAATATTTACTTGAAGGAAGTATAATTCGAAATGTTTTTATCAGCTGAAAGATTTGACTAATTGATTGAAGTTATTGGCTATGACCTAATGTGAAAGGTGTCGTAGTTGCTGAGTTATGACTTGTCCTTACTGTATTTGTGATTTCGAATTTGGGTTGTATTTCTTGTTCAGTTCTTATGAGCTTTATTATGGTTTTCCACTGTTACTTGTTGTTTCCTTTCCTTATTGTAGTTACTGCATTGTTAGCAATATCGCTTAGTCTTTATATAGATATCATGTTCGGTTGTTTCTACACTTATACTTGTTCTGCTTATTAGACCAGTGGGTGTCCTGACCGTTCCTCGTCACTACTCCACCGAGGTTAGTCTTGATACTTACTGGGCACCGCTGTGGTGTGCTCATACTACACTTCTGCACATTTTTTTGTGCAGATCCAAGTATTGTTCGCTAGTAGCTGAGCCGATTCTTGCCGAGGAGACTCAAGGTAGCCCTGCTGCTGCGTTCACAGGCTTCGGAGTCACCTTCCTATTTTATATTCACACTGTTGTACTTATTTCCATATGGTTGTGTTTAGAAGTTGTAGCGAAACTCTGTAGAGCTTATGACTTGTACTACCGGGTTTTGGGGAGTTGTTCATTATATAAAGGATTTATCTCAAAAGAATTCTAGCTGTTATTAGTTATTGTTGTTATTCCGCATTTTAGTAGGCTTACCTAGTCCTTAAGACTAGGTGCCATCACGAAACCCAACAGAGGGAAAATTGGGTCGTGACAGGTTTGTATCAAAGCTCTAGGTTCATAGGTGCTACGAGTCATAAGCGAGTTTAGTAGAGTCTTGCGGATTGCTGCGAAGACGTTTGTACTTATCTTCGAAAAGCTACGGAACTATTAGGACAATCTCACTTCTTTCATTCCTATCGTGCGAGCTTATTGATCCCGGAGTTTGAAATTTTATCATTCCATTCTCTCACCGACGGTGAGGACACGAGTTGCAGTTATCGACGGCGCTGCTCCCAGAGCAGTTGTCGCTGGAGGCAGAGGCAGAGGCCGACGAGGAGTACGTGCCGCAGCTAGACCACACTTAGAGCAACGAGTTTCCGTTGGTCAGGTTCCAGGCGTCATGGCGACACAATTTGCAGTTCCAGTTCAGCCCATGGTCAGGGCAGCAGCATCCTAAGGAGAGAAATTTAGGATTGCAAGGTTCAAGAAAGAGTGACCCTCCTACATTCAGCGGTTTGGCTTAAGAGAGCACAATGGGTTTCATAGAGGAGTGCCATCGCATTATCAGCACTATGGGTATCGCAAAGACGAGTGGGGTTGCTTTTACTACGTTACAGTTGGACGGAGCGACTTATCAGTGGTGGTGGACATATGAGTTGGGTAATCGGCTGATGCAGTTTCACTTACATGGGTTCAGTTTTCAGAGATGTTTTGAGAGAGTTTGTACCTCAGTCACTTCGGTTCAACATGGCTCGAGAGTTGGAATCAGATGTTTCATTTCAGAGGCCTCGTAGACCGGAGAGATCTGCTGGCCCTTATTCTGGAGGTAGGGTACGATATGGTGGAGGTTCGTGGGTCAGCCAGTTCAATTTGCACTTCAGGCTTCACAGTTATTCAGGTGTTCATGGGCCTCAGAGTCCCATACCGCACAGTTCCCACAACCACGTCAGTAGAGGGGTTGCTTTGAGTGTGGGGATGCTAGCCACATGGTGAGAGATTTCCCCGGATTTCGGGCAGATGTGTCACAGCAAGGTATTCAAGTGAGTAGAGGGCGCCCAAGAGGGGGAGGCCCGACCCGTTGATGTGTTTCATATAGTAGGCTTAAGGCCGTTGCGCTAGATGATGCCATTCAGGTATGATTTTGATTCGTTATAGAGGAGCACCATCCGTAGTTCATTACAGCTCTGCTTATCGGGGTGAGTTCCCCTATTTGTTGCTCCACTTATGGGTGTGTTTCATGATTTACACTCTGTTTATGTGTAACCCTGTTGGAAGGTTCTATGAGTGATAGCCGTGTCTATTGTCTGTTTTTGTTTATTATCGAGAGTTATGAGACTAGTAGTAAATTTCTGTTGTCCTTCTCGGTAGGCTTGATGTGATTTATGACTATTTTTGGCCACGAGCCGTGACGTTTATGCTCCATCAGTAGCACTTGTTGTAAATTGTGATGGAATTGACCTAGTGAGAGTTTCCAGCTGATTTGATGTGTACCATACTTGAGATTCAGAGTTGAGGGCAGGACCTTCGTTATTTCATGTGATTCGATGTGTTGAGATCGGGCTGTGTACCGCGGAGACTTATATCAGTATGAGATCCTTGTGATTCTTTTATATGCTTTAATTCTCTTTTGTAGATTGTTTTGTAAATTAGTTTTGGCAGAAAAATTTGTGGTTGGCGGACTTGTTTGATAGTTCCTTTATGTGTTCCCTTTCCATATTCAGTCATTTTCGTTCTGTGCTTCTTGAGTTTTAGCTTGTGGGGTGTGTACCTGTTGGTAGTTGTGAATTGGTGATTTGGGTGTTAGTTGTATGGTTTTCGTGGTTATTGTATCATCGTCAGTGTTGTGGAGGTTTGAAACGGGTTCCTATCGAATTTGAGGCTTATGGCCGGTGCAGGATTTGATTTCGGGCAAGTATTGTGATAAGGAATATTATTATAGGCCTATGCGTGGTGTGTATGTTGTGTGGTTGTACTCTGTGGGTGTAGGCATAAGTGGTTGCAGCTAGTTGAAACTGAAACCGGATATGGATTTAGAATCGGGTCTCTTGGAAATGAATAGGAGATGGGGATTTTGGCTCTAAGGCTTATTGGAATTGCTAGGAAGGCTAAATTTCAGTTGAGATGGTGTCGTCAAATTTATGAGGATTGGGGTGACGTGGGATCACCCGCGGGTGTATGCTGGAAGTGTGCATTCAATGATTTGAGAACTTCGAGGCGAATCTTGGCACGTTCGTGGACGAACGTTGGTTTTAAGAGGGGGAGGATGTAACACCCGGCCGGTCGTTTTGAGAATTTAAGCTCCGTTCAGCGGAATAAGGTCTGGAACAGCTTCATAATATGAGTATCGACTTGCGTTCATGGTTGAATTCAGTTAACGGATGATTCAGAGTCAAATTGAAAGAAGGAATCTAGTTTTGGGAGTTTAAGTGGTGAGAATTTGACTGGAATTCGACTCTTGAGTAAAAGGCCCTGGAATGAACTTTTGATAATTCCAACAGCTTTATATGGTAATTCAGGACTTAGGCGCGCGTCCGGATTCGGATTTGGAGGTTCGTAGGGTAATTTGAGGCGTTTTGGCGAAAGTTGGAAAAGTTGAAGTTTGGAAAATGGAGAAGTTTGACCCATAGTTGACTTTTGTGATATCGGGGTCCGAATGCGATTCCGAGAGTTGGAGCAGCTCTGTTATGTCATTTTGGCCTTGTCCGCAAAATTTGGTGTCATTCCGAGTTGATTTGATCGGTTTCGGCACGAGTTTCAAAGTTTGAAGATTCGAAAGTTCATAAGTTCGATTTATGGTTTGATTCGTTGTTTTGGCATTGTTTAATGTGATTCGTAACCTCGAGCGAATCCGTGTTAGGTTATGTGACTTGTTTATGTGTTTAGACGGGGTCCCGGGGGCCTCGGGTATGTTCCGGGTGGGCCACGGGTCATTTTTCCCTATGTTTGAACTGTTGTTCTGCTATATGGTGTTTCCTTCTATGCGATCGCATAGGCATAGCCGCGATCGCGTAGTGTAATGTCGACCTGCCATATTTTTCCTTCATCGCGTTCGCATAGGTGGGTTCGCGATCGCATAGTGTAGCTCTAGGACTCAACATTTTTTTCCTTTTCGCGATCGCATTGTCCTGTACGCGATCGCGTAACACAAAATTGGGCAGTAACATTTTTCCTTCTACGCGATCGCATCAGCTCTTCCACGATCGCGTAGCACACTTTGGGCCAGAACCTATTTCTTCTACGCGATCGCGTCTACTCTCTCGCGATCGCGATGCCTAAAAATCTGGACAGACAAAATATATTCTAAAATCGAGGATTTCACCATTTTTATCATTTTTTGACTGGTAGACCTCGGTTTTGAGCGATTCTTCGTGGGTTCTTCAGATAATTCGACTGGGTAAGTGTTCTTCACTGAGACTTAAATATATGACATGAATTAGTCTTTGTTTTTATCATTTAAATTGTGTTTTTAGTTAGGAAAAATGTTGGTTTTTGAAGAAACTTTTCAAAACGAAATTTCATGATTTGAGGGATGAAATGGTATCGGAATTTGGTAATTTTTGTATGGTTAAACTCATATTGGAATGGGTATTCGGATTTTTTAAGATTTGTCGGGTTCCGAGGTGCGGGCCCGGAGGTCGACTTTTGGACCAATTTTTAGATTTTGTTAAAGATTGAAACTTTAGGATCCGGAATAGTTTCTTATGTGTTTTATTTGTGCTTTGAAGTTAATTTGGTTAGATTTGAGCCGTCCGGAGATCTTTTCATCCGAGAAGTGAATTCTTGAGTATCGGTGTGTTGTCTTTGAGGTAAGTATCTTGCCTAACCTTGTGTGGGGGACTTCCCCTTAGGATTTGAGTCTTCTATGTTGATTGTAGTTCGTGTACGCGAGGTGACAAGTGCGTGCTCAGACTTATTTGTGGAAAAATTGGCCTTTTAGGGTTCTTAGGTCTTTATATTCACTTGTAGGAATGCGTTCTTGACATGACCGAGTTTCCTATTTATTTGTTTCACCTCCACATGCTTAATTGGAATTAATTGCTTCATGATTCACTCTTATTGCCTAATTGACTCCTAATTGATTTAACTGAAGAATTTCGCCTCTCCTATTGTCATGCTATCTCTTCATAGTTGCTTATCTTATTTGAGAATTTTTATTACCCCTCCTGAAATTTTTTAGTCTTAAGTGAAGCTAAGATCATCTTCTCCTAATCGAATTGTCGAATATCCTCGAAATTGTCCAATCTTAAAAGAAGTTAGATAACCTATGTCCTTGTTGACTTGCCCTTATTTGGGACTATTTGACTCGTGTTTATTTCCTTGTTATGGACTTGTATATTGTGGGATCGCCGCTATATATTAGTGTTCCCGTTGTTGAACTGTTCCCTTTATGCCAGCATTCTCTTCTGTGGTTGTTGATACCCAATTTTTCCCTATGTATTTTTAATACACATATATACTTTCAAAATAGCATATATGCATATATAAGCATGCATAAGTTTTTTTTATAATTTTTTCTATAATTTTAAAGGCTTTAAATTGATTTATTTCTTTCCCTTTTACTTATAAAATTTCCAATATTTATCCTTCAAATTATCTTTTTGGTAATTTAGCCATCTAAATTCTATATTTTTGCCAAAATATTGCTAATATATTTTTAGTGCATTTTTTATAATTGCATTTATATTTTTTAAAGCCAATTTGCATATATTTGCAATACTAGCCTTATTAATGCATAATTACGTTATTAATGTGTAAAATAGTCTTTTATATTTTTTAAAATATTAAACAACTATTTTTAATCATTTTCAGTACACAAATTTTTTTAGAAATCATTTTATAATTTTTATAAATTGTATAGTGCTGAAAATGGCTATTTAAAACTTAGCGTAATTTCATTTCAATTCCAGCCAAAATTCAACCCAATCCAATCCCAATACCCAGCCTAATTTCTGATCAAATTACCCGACCCCAATCCCTTGTATAATCTGGACCATTGATCAATTTTAATCAACGGTCCAGATCTCCCCTTTCCTTATTTAACTCTAGAGACTACCACCCCCCACCCCATTCCCCCTCATTTCTGTCTTTCACTCCGCCATTACACTCTCCCCTCACCTCTCAAATTCTCTCTGCTATAACCTAAAGCTCTCACAGGCCGTCGGCTTGCCGGTAACTATAGTGGTCTCACCACCATCCCAGCCCCCCATGGCTCCTTCCTACACCGGGTTACTACTTCCTTGAGGTCCTCAAAGGAACCAGAGGCGGTTCAACTCACCCCCATGGTTTTTCCTGTCATTCTCAGGCCAATCTTGGCCTTTCCGAGTAAGATCCTGCCATCTCCGACTAGAACCTGTGGTTTCTAGGCCGATTCTCTTTCTCTTTGGGTTATCTCTCTGAAACCCTAACTATTAGCTCTTGATTTCTTAGATATGTAATAGATTTGGGTATATTCCGAGTTATTTTGCTATCTTCCTTAAAGATTTTCTAATTTTTCTAAAACGACTCTTCATCTTCAAACCAGGTTTTCTTAACCCTTTTTCAAAATGGCTTTTCCTTATGATTTTAGTATTAATCTATGATCTTCACTATGTTTAAACGTTTATTTGGGTTTTCTCTTTTTATCTGAGTTATTATGTTGAATACCTTAAGTTTCTTGGTTTTAATCCTGGATTCTGAGTCTGTTTTGTGATAATATGTTCGCTTAATCTGTATATCTGCTTGTTTCTCATGAGCCTTATGATTCTCTGTGATTTTACCCTATTTTGTTCATCGGTGTCTGTGACATTTACTTCTTCCGCCTATATCATGTTTATTCTATTAATTCATGCTATGCTCTATGTGAATCTCTAATTTTGTGTGATTTTACCCTATTTGGCTTATTAGGGTCTCTGATTCTTGCCTATTATGTGTTTATTCTGCTTGTTCTCATAAATTTGTGTCAATTTCTCCTAAATCAGTACTATTTGCTATTTTTGAATCTTTGAATCTCTGTGACTGATCCTTCACTGATTTCTTGTGATATTCTCTACTGATTTTAACTTTTAAGATATTTTCTTACCTTAATCTATGGTCGAGCATGCTGTCAACTGATTCTTAAGTATTTTCCTTGATTAGAATCTGCTGAACCTAGTCTCTATTACATGTTGTGTACTTGTACTATGCTGAAAATATTTCCTTATTTGTTATATTCAGCCTTATGTGATTTCCTTCCTTATTTAGTATTTGCATGTTACCGTTTAAATTTAACTCCTTAATTAAAGGAAGTACTTATACTGATTTGATTCTAATTAGTACATAGTTCCATAATTACTGCTGAACTATGATTCTTGCCTTATTTTCTACCTGTTTTCAAACTATAAGTACCTTGCTCTTTCATTAGCACAAAGACACGAACACATTGGTTCAAAAACTCTCTCTCACACAAAAACACTCTTCTGCTCTCTTTTCTCTGGTTACTTGCTATTGTTCTAAGTCAGCCGGCTGCAAGCCAAGGCTGATTACTCTACTCTCTTGCTCCTCACTTTGTGTTTACTACCTTCTTTACTGGTATGTTCTGATTTCAATTCAAGTTCCAAAAATAATATGGTCCTTTTATTACTTCAATTCATCCTATTTCTAGTCTGCTTTTACTTATGGTTTTGCTATGAAACCTGTAGTTTATATGTTTACACTATTAGCATGTTATGTACTCCCCTTCCTTAGGATCAGTATGAACATGTTACCCCCTCTATATAGTCTGTCTCCATGTGATCTTGATCTATCTGGTTTCTGGTATGAATCTCCTTGTAAAGTAGTCTGCGCTCCTAAACTTGTATGATTCTTGGATTGATTTGAAATTATGTTGATCCTATATTGAACCCCATAAGTATTGCTAATTCTGTGACTATGTCTAATCAGTGTTTCTGAGCACATCTGTACCAAATCCAAAGACTTCTGCCTGCTATGTGTTTACCATTATGTGCTTTACCTGTCCCCAATTCCCATTTACCCCTGTGTGAAGGCTTATGGTGCTAAACCTGTCTTGGTTCTTTGTTCTATGTGTGATGCTGAACCTGTTTTGGTTCTGAGGTTGGTCTGTTGTTTGTTAATTGCCCTACTCTTTTCAAAACTGTCTTATTGAATAACTCTTCTGTTGCTTTACAAAACTATTTTCAAGTCTCTTTTCAAATTGTTTTCCCACTTAAACTTTTTTTCAAAACTATGTCAAGCACTCTCACTCTATTCTTAGATCCCTAAGTTCTGCCCCTCTAATGTGTGACTGCTTAGGGATCCCTATGAGATCCCTCTGAACTCTGATGCATTAGAGCTGGCCCTTCCACACTGCACTTACTCAAATATGGTTGTGAAATCTAGGTGTGAACTGCCTGGGATCCTTTGAGGTCCTTAGGGAACTCTGACACACCCGGATATTGAGAAAGGTAATAAAACAATCTGAGCAGTTGAGGTTTAGGAAATCTAGGCCTACTTGCAGGCTCCCTATAGTGTAACTTCTTATTTTTCTTTATCTATTAATGTAATTCATTCAAATATTGGTTTGTAATATTCATTGTAAACGAATATTGGGGCTGGCTAGTAAAAAAGGGGAGGGTAGCTATACATGTTATCAAAGGGTAGAAAACATGCTTTAGGTTTATATTTTTCTGTATGTGCATTAGAATTCATGTTTAGGACCAATACATGCAAAGCATATCATGCATTAGATACCATGCCCCTGTGTTTCATGTATACTGTTTTCAGCATCTCATTTTGACATCCTTATTATCACTTAGAAATCTTGTTTCTAGGATAAAAGACAACATTAAGATAAACTTTTACTTATGCATATTTTGAAATCGCGTTGTAACCTACTATGCATTTAAAAATCCTGCTTTTGGAATTCTGCATATAAACCATTCCGAACCTTATATGTGCATATTAGATACCATGTTTAGGATCTCGTTCATACTCGCTCAGTCACACCTAGTTAAACTACTGATGCATGAAAAAGGATATAAAACAGTCTCACGTCTAATTATCCTGTTTAAGTAAAACTGGTAATAATTCTATATCTTGTAAAACTTAGAACAGCATGCTTTAGGTAAAATATCTCCTACCCTTTTTTAATAGTTCTGGTAACAGTTGTGCATTATTCCACGCCTAGGCAAGCCTTAGGTAATCAAATTTCTTATAAAACTGGAAACTACCTCTTTGTGTTTACTGCTTAATGGTTAACAGGCTTAAAATCAGTAGGCAAACTGATTAGGCCCCTGCTTCTAAGTTTAGAAAAAATAAATATGACTTGGAATGCCTGAAGGAATCTTACATACCCTTCGAGTATCTGTATGAGAGGTATGGCCATAGCAAGTCACCATGACGAGATCTCTCTTACTTCCCTGGGCCACATCCACCGCAGAGTGTTCGTGTTCATTGTATGCTTCTTGGGCCTGATAGTGTTCCCAATGAAAAGGGAAAGAATCCACACTAGGATAGCCATGGTCGCCAAGACTTTGATGGAAGGAATCAACAGAAAAATATACACCATGGTCCCCATGATCATAGCCGACATCTACAGGGCTCTGGAACGCTGTCAAAGAGGGGTCAAGCATTTCGAGGGTTGTAACATGTTGCTGCAGTTGTGGTTATTAGAACATCTTCAAAAGGGGCAGTATCGCCAGGATCTTCCGCGAAGGGCTTGGAATGACCATATTGCCTTCCATCACCCTAAGCGGATGACCTACATTTCGGACAGGTTTGCTCAGCCAGAAAGTGCCAAAGAGTGGGTGGAATTCTTCGACAATCTGACTGAGGAACAGGTGCAATGGATGTTTGAATGGTTCCCAACAAATGAATTTATCATCAGATCCAGGGACGCACCACACCTGGTGCTGATTGGGTTGTGATATACCCTTATGTCCCTATCCGAGTTATGAGGCAAGCAAGCAGGAAACAGGTTGTGCCAAGGGTTGCCAAAATGGGTCATTTCAGAGCAGACTTTCAGGATGACGATGTTCCTTACAAGTGCCAAGCCCAGCACATGTGGCACTGCAAGATCATTGTGGAAAAGAACACCATTGATCCCGACAGGTATCATGCAGGGTGCGAACCTCTCTACCCGGCGTGGTTAGAAGACAAACTAAAAGGAATGGTGATGCCAGGAGCCGGTCGAGGGAACAAAATCATAGACGAAGAAGCTGAAGCTCAAGTCAAATACAACAGGCTGCGCAAGAGGGTCTGCGACTCTGAGAATGAGCACTGGCAAATACATGAGAGGAATGTGAGGTTGATCGAAGAATGGAAAGAAATGGCAGTCACTTCCAACAGGAAGGTGGAATATCTGGAGCGAGGAATAGTGGAGCTTGAAGGTAAAGTCATAAAGAGGATTGAGGATTTCCAGAACGCTGAAGGAGCTGAAGGAGGACATCTAGCCAAAGCCTACTTGTTGCTGGGTCTGCGCGAGCTAGGGGATCTGTACGAGGGAGTCAGGAAGAGCGAATCTGGGGAAGGTCCTTCTGGGACCAAATAGACTAGATTTATTTGCTTTTATAAAATGTAATAAGGCCAAGTGCCAATAGTGAGTTACTTTTCTATTATCTTAGTGTCATTTTGGGATTCGTCCATTTTACATATTATGAAATGAGGCATTTGTTGGCATCTAAAGTTCTCCAAATCTATTTGTCGCTACGCCTACCTCGGGCACAACGAGGCTCGCAAATTAGGACACGAATTTACATTCTCGCAATATGTGTTTAAATACTGCAAACATTTCAGAATCATTACTAACTTGGCTACCTTTTGTTTTTCTTTCTTTCTTTTTGATTATTCTCATTCCCCAAAAAGGTTGGTTCGCACATACTGGCATCATCACCGTACCTAAAGGTCCTCCACATCCTCCTCTTTCAAGTGATCCTAAAAGCAATGGAAAAGTCAGAATAAATGATATTGTCACACCTCCCTTTTTACCACCCGAGAGTGTATATAAGGGAGTTTTTCCAATTAAAGTGATATTATTCGAAATGGGATTATTTTATTTAATTTTCAGAGTCGCCACTTGGGATATTTATCATGGTGTCCCAAGTTACCGGTTTATATTAAATCCCAAATTGAGGAAATTTCGACATTATTTAAAAGTTTGTGAAACCAGAAATTCTAGATAAGAAATTCTGTTAACTCGGGAGAAGGTGTTAGGCATTCCCGGGTTCCGTGGTTTGAGCGCGGTCGCTTAAACTATTAATAATTGGCATATTATCTGATTTACTACATGTTTTAAACCTATTGTTCATTTTTCACTTTATAACCGCTTTTAATTATTTTAAACCACTTTTTAGGATTTATGGATTTATTTCTTGAACAAGTTACGATTGTCATACACTTGTTTATTTTGGAACACGCCACGAACAACGCTACATGAAATGCACCCGCGATTCACGACATGTTTATTTTATTAATATTTGAAGTTGTTATGATCGGGTTACATGAAATGCACCCCCGAATTTGAGAATTAGGTATCATGACTATGCCCGGGAACCGTACCCATAGTCACGATGGTTCATTATAAAATGCACCTAAAGCGAACTACGACTGTCCAAAGTGTTTATACATTATTATTAATGTGAGGCCCATAAGTTATGGATTTTGTTTGTGTATGGCAACCGCAATTTATTTTAAAAGATTGTACTCAATTAAAGCGAATTACGGGTGTTCATGATTCCTTCGTCCTAAAATTTGAGATTTGCATGACCATGAACAATTAAGAAATAACTATGTAATACCCTCAGTATCAACGTCTGAGTATCCATAATTAAGGAGCTAATTCATTCCATCATTGACCTTATTAAAAAAAAAAATTAAGAAAAACTCAATGACAATCACTGGCAGAAGTTACTTCTCTAAATTTCAACATTAAGTAGTGTTTGTAAAAATTAGAACCAACAAGTCTTAAGCAATTGATTTTTATCTGTTTGTGCTCGATCTTAGCATACCTACTTAAATCTTCAGTATATGAGCATTTCAATAGCAAAAACCTGAGTTAGAATTCAGAGGAATTTATTAAGTGTTCGATGAACAATACAAATGCCAATCATGATAATATGTGGTTACTAACGTGACGAACCAGCGCAGAACAACAGTAGAAACAAAAACTACATGGATTAACAACTAATTCCAATTAAAAGAAAACTCAGACCCATGTCATTAGCATAAATCAGTCATTAATATATAACAAAACAGATCTAATAGTCAAAAGCATGATTCCAGGAATGCAACTCAATTTCAGCACCATAAAAACTATAAAATCATACAAACTCAGTACATTTAGAGATATATAAGAACATTTACCTTGGATTTATCACAAGAAGAAGGAAATGAACCCAAATAAAGGTCAAGAAAATCGGAGAGAGTTCAGCTATGCAGATACAACAGCTTCAGCGTTGAGCCACAGTGATTTTGACCCTGACAGACCCTTAGGAGCCCAGATTTTCAAGCGCTCCTCTGTTTTTTTTTAGATTTTCAGATCCATTTTTTGAAGTCTTTTTTTTTATTTATCGAAAGCTCCTTCAATTCGCCATGGAATACCTTCCGTGTGTGTGAAGGTGAGAGAAATGGGAATGAGTGAATCCGGGTTCAGAGCAGGGGCGGCAGCTTCTTGGGTGTAGGAGAAGGGTCTGTTCTTTGAGAGAATTGGGGGGTTATGGCGCCTAGAGTTTTCTGGTTTTGAAAAGATGAGAGTGTCGTTCTTTGCTTGGGATCTATCTCTATCCCTTAGGTCTAGGTTTGTAGGTTTTAATGAGAGGGGGGGTCTTGGGCTAGGCGGGTCGGGTCAGGCAGGTTTGGGGGTGGAGTTTGGTTTGGGCTGGTTGATTAAAAATCAATTGGACCATTTAGGAATTAGCCCAATTTAATAACACGACCAAGTCAAAACCCTTTCTTTCTCTTCCTTGATTTTTGCAAAGTTAGCCATTTAATCTAATTTTTATATGGCTAGCCTATTCATTTATTTTGCCTAATGATGGATTAATGCAACTAATTAATTAATTAACCTAAGAATGCGATTTTTGATTTTTATTTATTTAAATGATGCACTTAGCAATGTAATTAATTCCTAAATGCAAATTAAACCTAAGATGGCATGAAATTAAAATGCGACAATTTTTTATGATTTTTCTATAATTTTTTTAAAATATTAAAAATGCATGAAATGCAACTAAATAAAGAAAAACTTCTACAATCCCTTAAAAAATTATTTTTGGTCTATTTTTAGGAGTTATATTCATGTAGGGCAAAAATTGGGTGCTCACAGCTGCCCCTTTTTGCTCGGGAACATGATGAGTTTTTGGGCAAAGATAAAATGAGCAACTACGAGCAATTTTTGCCCGTTTAAAACTCCATTTGGAAGCATTTTGAAAAAGTTTGACCAAACCTTGCTTCGAAGGTTGCTACATATCCTTGGCTATAATGGAATCAGGTCAGTGTAGTTCTCGATGTTTTGGTAGCTAGGACTACCGAGAAGCTGTGATTTCACTGCTGTTGCTGTTGTTTCTGCTTGCTGAGCTCCTTATCACACCAAAATGAAAAACAAAAGCTAAACTAGCTAAGCCTATCAACAACGAGTTACGAGATTCCTATCTGTGAGTCTTCTGAAGCTTGATCTTGAGTTTTGGTTGGTTCTTCATGTGGACTCTGATCTAAATCTTGATGCTTGTTAGCGGTAGGTGCTGGTTCTTTCCTTTTTCAACTTCTCCGATCAAGGCGGGACGCACAAAGTTTGTGATTTCAATCACGTCTTGAGCAGTCCATATCTTTTCTCCGCTTCTGCACTTTGAGTTCTCTTCTTTTCTTTTTCTTCTCTTTTTTTCATTTTCTGGATTGAGACTCATTGTTTAGGTCGTCTCGAACCCTATGCCTCGAGGTAAAACCTGCTCAGACACCAAAACAAACAAACGAACGAAATTTTTCTGCCCCAATTTTCACTAGGAAAATTTCGTGAGTTATTGTAAGAAAATTCTAAACTGCTTCTTTATTGAAAACAATGAAATTTAGGATTGTGTATCCTTGGAAAAATGAGATTAGGGAGTGGAGACCCTATATCTAAAATAAAATCAACTAGGGATTGGAGACCCTATTGTTGGTAAATCATCAACTAGAGAGTGGTGACCTTATGTTGGAAAAGAAGACTAGGGAGTGGAGACCCTATGTCTAAAATAACTTCAACTAGGGAGTCGAGACCCTATGTTGGAAAAGTTTGTAGGGAGTGGAGACCCTATGTCTAAACTAACTTCAACAAGGGGGTGGAGACCCTATGTTGGAAAAGCAGAATAGGGAGTAGAGACCCAATGTCTAAAATAACTTCAACTAGAGAGTGGAGACCCTATGTTGGAAAAGTGACTAGGGAGTGGAGACCCTATGTCTAAAATAACTTCAACTAGGGAGTGGAGACCCAATGTTGGAAAAGTGACTAGGGAGTGGAGACCCTATGTAGAAAATAACTTCAACTAGGGGGTGCAGACCCTATGTTGGAAAAGCAGACTAGGGAGTGCAGACCCTATATCTAAAATAACTTCAACTTGGGAGTAGAGACCCTATGTTGGAAAGTGACAAGGGAGTGGAGACCCTATGTCTAAAATAACTTCAACTAGGGAGTGGAGACCCTATGTTGGAAAAGCAGACTAGGGAGTGGAGACCCTATATCTAAAACAAAATCAAGAGTGGAGACCCTATATTGGAAATGCGACTAGGGAGTGGAGACCCTATGTCTAAGATAACTTCAACTAGGCAGTGGAGACCCTATGTTGGAAAGTGACTAAGGAGTGGAGACCCTATGTGCAAAATGGCTTCAACTAGGGAGTGGAGACCCTATGTTGGAAAAGTGACTAAGGAGTGGAGACCCTATGTTGGAAAAGTGACTAGGGAGTGGAGACCCTATGTCCAAAATGACTTCAACTAGGGAGTGGAGACCCTATGTTGGAAAGGTGACTAGAGAGTGGAGACCCTATGTCCAAAATGACTTCAACTAGGGAGTGGAGACCCTATGTTGGCAAAGTGACTAGGGAATGGAGACCCTATGTCTAAAAAATCTTCAACTAGGTAGTGGAGACCCTATGTTGGAAAAGTGACTAGGGAGCGGAGACCCTATGTCTAAAATAACTTCAACTAGGGAGTGGAGACCCTATGTTGGAAAAGTGACTAGGGAGTGGAGACCCTATGTCTAAAATAACTTCAACTAGGGAGTGGAGACCCTATGTTGGAAAAAACGTAGCTTGAGATCCAGGCTGCCATGATTTTGAATTTTTCTTCTCTTCTTCTTTTTATCTATTTCATGGAATGAGTGAATGCGGGAAAATTTTTTGGAAGGGACTTACCTTTTTTGGATTGTTGCTGCAAAGCTGTTTTTAGCCCTTGTGCAGTTTCTTTTGGTTGCACCTGCTTCTTGCAAGGTTGCTTTGAATTATACCTGTTTCCTGTTTTCAAACAAAGAACAATTTTTAGTTTGAAATAGTGGTTGATTTTGTGGCCTTGATTGTTTTGATCTCGGCCCAACTCTTTTGATGAAAACCTCTATTGCTCGCTGGCTTTCTGGAGATCGATCTCTCTTCTAAATCCAGGGATTTTGAATTTCCAAAATTTCATACGATGGTTCAACCGTGTGGGGCTTTGGCCTTTTCATCTTATTTTGCCTTTATGGGCACTCGACTTTGGATTTCTTTCCTTTTCAATAATTTTAACTTTGAAGCATCGGCCATCATGGCCAGTCGAGATCGACTTGATGCACCTGCTGAGGCTGGGTGCTTTTCTTTGAATTTGGCTTTTGTTTAGTAGAACCCTGTAAAACCGATCTTGTCATCTTTTCTTTGTATTAGTTTCGGAGAAGGATTAACCCGAAAGGGATTCAAAGAAAAGTAAACAAAGGATAGGATAATGAATTTAACAAGAAGTGTCCCTTTCAGGGGAAGAAAGAAGGACTTATCTGGAGTGCATGCAGACTTCAATAGACATGACATGCTTCTTGGACTGGATACCCGATCTGCGCAACCATCCAATCTCTCATAAACCCATCATAACTCGTGTCTTTAAACCGAGAAACCTTGCCAGGACTCTATCAGTGTTGATGGTTGTAGGGAATTCCTTCTTTTCGATCAATGGCGCCCTTTGCGGGTTTTCGCCAACTGACCTCTCTCATTTCTCTTCTTACCATCGCCTTATAGTGCTCTTTGCGAGTTTTCACTGACAAGACTCTCATTTTCAGCTTCTCTGCTCACCATCGCCTTACGATGCCCATGTGGGGTTTTCACCAATAAGACTCTCTCATTTTATTTCTCTTATTTTGTTGCATCAGATCCAAGTAACTGTATCCTTTCATTCCAAAACTCTTTGCTAATTTATCAGAAGGACTTGAACATGGTTTTGGGGTAAAAAACATTTGGATTGAATTACAACTTTGGAACCTTTCGGACGAACCATTACCGAACCATTATAACATCTGCCCTAGTTTCAACTTTTGTGGAAATTTGGATTTTTGTTTTGGTGTGACTGAACCCTAGCGAGAGGCTGCCTAGGTATCCTTTTGGAATCACAAGTCGAACGTAGTTCAGGGAAACTTTATTTTTGATTTTGATTATGATTTTTTGATTGTTTTTTTTACAAACGTTTTCGGGTTCCAAAGAGGGTAATCAAAGAAGGGTAACCGGCTCAAAGGGTTAGCAAAGGGTTGGAGTGTTTGGGGTAGCAAGAATGAAAGCCTTCGTCATCCCAATCGGATAATATTGGTACCGAAGAAGGGTTAAAGGTAATACCTTTTGACCACGTCTGCATTTACAGCTGTTTCAGGGTCATTTCCTTCAATGTCTCCCAAGTACAATGCCCCTTTCGACAATAATTTTCTTATAATGTACGGACCTTTCCAGTTTAGAGCGAACTTTCCTTTTGCTTCTTTGTGATGCAGGAGAATACGTCTCAAAACGAGTTGCCCCACTTCAAAGTTCCTAGACCATACTTTCTTGTTGTAGGCACGGGCCATTCTTTGTTGATACAACTGCCCATGGAAAACTGCGGCCATCCATTTTTCGTCAATCATGGTTAACTGTTCTAGACGGGTATTGACCCACTAACTATCCTCAATCTCAGCTTCAACGATGATTCGAAGAGATGGAATTTCAACCTCCGCGGGTATTACAGCTTCAGTGCCATAAACCAATAGATAGGGTGTTGCTCCGGCTGATGTGCGCACAGTTGTGCGATACCCAAACAATTCAAATGACAACTTTTCATGCCATTGCCTAGAACTTTGGATCATCTTTCTAAGAATACTCTTGATGTTCTTGTTTGCTGCTTCAACAAACTCATTAGCTTTGGGCCGATAAGGGGTAGAATTCCGATGCGTGATCTTAAATTGTTCACATATCTCTCTCATCAAGTGGCTATTCAAGTTTGCAGCAATGTCCGTGATGATAGTTGTAGGAATACCAAAATGGCAGATGATGTTGGAGTGCACAAAGTCTACCACTGCTTTCTTAGTGACGGCTTTGAGGGTGACTGCATCAACCCATTTTGTGAAGTAGTCAATGGAAATCAATATGAATCTATGCCCATTTGAAACTTTTGACTCATTGGCCCAATGACATCCATACCCCAAGCAACGAATGACCACGGTGCTGACATAGGATGCAGTTCTGAAGGTGGTGCATGAATCAGGTCAACGTGTACCTGACACTGATGACACTTTCGGACAAAACTGAAGCAATCCTTTTCCATAGTCATCCAGTAATAACCTGCTCGAACGATTTCTTTGCAGGGACGTATCCATTCATATGAGGTCCACACACCCCTGCGTGTACTTCATTCATGATTCTTCCGGACTCTTGGGCATCAACACATCTCAAAAGGTTCAGATATGGAGTCCTTTTGTACAAGACTTCTCCTCTCAAAAAGAAGCCACTGGCAAGTTTTCTAATGGTTCTCTTTTGGTCTTCACTGGCTTGCTCGGGATATTCCTTTGTTTTCAAAAATCTCTTGATATCGTGATACCATGGCTGAACATTTGGTTCCACCTCAACTGTATTGCAATAACCATGCCTTTCTCGGATTTGGATTTCCAACGGGTCAATATGGGCATTGCCTGGATACGGCAACATCGAGGCCAAGGTAGCGAGTGCATCGGCTAACTCATTGTTAAACCGAGGAATGTACCTAAACTCGACGGATTTGAACCGCTTGCTAAGATCTTCCACATGCTGCATGTATGGAATAAGCTTGACATCCCGAGTTTCCCATTCACCCTGAGCTTGTCGGATAATCAAGTTCGAATCTCCCATGATTAACAATTCTTCCACATCTTGGTCTTTGCCATGTTCATACCCATAATGCAGGCTTCATACTCGGTAGTGTTGTTTGTGCAGAAAAACCAAAGCCGGACTGTGGCCGGATAATGCTAACCAGTGGGTGAAATCAAGATTGCCCCAATCCCGACACCTTTTGCGTTCACCGCTCCATCGAAGAACATTTTCCAAGCATTGGTGTCTTCTGAAATTACCTCAACTGAATTTACTTCCTCGTCCGGGAAGTAAGTACTCAAAGGCTGATATTCATCATCAACAGGGTTTTCAGCTAGGTGATCCGCTAAAGCTTGAGCTTTCATTGCCGTGCGGATGACATAGACTATGTCGAACTTGGTGAGCAGGATTTGCCATTTTGCTAACCTCCCTATGGGCATCGACTTCTGGAATATATACTTTAAAGGATCCAATCTGGTGATGAGATAGGTGGTGTAGGCCAACAGGTAATGCCTAAGCTTCTGAGCGACCCAAGTTAAGGCACAGCAAGTCCTTTCTAATAAAGTGTATTTGGCTTCATAACTAGTGAACTTCTTGCTCAAATAGTATATGCCTGTTTTTTCTTCCCGGTCACATCATGTTGCCTGAGGACACATCCGAAGGAATTCTCCAAGACTGTCAAATACAAAAACAAAGGCCTCCCAGGTTCGGGTGGGACCAAGCCTGGCGGATTCGACAGATATTCTTTGATTTTGTTGAAGGCTTCTTTACACTTATTTGTCCATTTAATTGCTGCATCTTTCTTCAACAGCTTGAATATGGGCTCACAAGTGGAAGTCAACTGAGCAGTGAACCGACTAATGTAATTCAACCTTCCCAACAAACTCATAACCTCTTTCTTAGTTCTCGGAGGAGGCAAATCCTGAATAGACTTTATCTTTGTTGGATCTAGATCAATGCCCCTCCGACTGACTATAAATCCCAAAAGTTTCCCAGACGGAACTCCAAATGCACATTTAGCTAGATTTAGCTTCAAGTCATGCTTATGCAGAAGCTCAAAGAACATTCTCAGGTCCCGAACATAGTCATCCTGCGTTCTGGATTTAATGATCACATCGTCCACATACACCTCGATTTCTTGGTGCGTCATGTCATGAAAGATGGAAGTCATAGCTCTCATGTAAGTTGCCCCGGCGTTCTTCAAACCAAAAGGCATGACCCTATAACAATAGGTGCCCCAGGGTGTGGTGAAGGCTGTCTTTTCCGCATCTTCTTCATCCATCAGGACCTGATGATATCCAGCATAACAATCCACGAAAAACTGTATCTCATGTTTGGCACAGTTGTTAACGAGGATGTGGATGTTTGGCAAAGGGAAGTTGTCCTTGGGACTTGATTTGTTCAGATCCCGATAATCAACACGCACTTGGGTTTTCCCGTCTTTCTTTGGCACTGGGACCACATTAGCCAACCATGTGGTGTATCGGACCACTCTGATTACACCTGCTTTTAACTGTTTGGTGACCTCTTCTTTGATCTTGTCACTGCTGTCAGTTTTGAATTTTCTCTGTTCTTGCTGGACAGGGGGACAATCGGAGTAAGTTGGAAATTTGTGCACCACTAGACCAACACTTAATCCTGGCATATCATCGTAGGACCAAGCAAACACATCTTTGAATTTGAACAAAAGTTGGATCAGTGCATCTCTAGTTCTTTCATCTGTGTGAATGCTTATCATGGTTTCTTGGACCTCTTCTGAACTACCCAAATTAACTGGCTCAGTTTCATTTAAATTTGGCTTAGGCTTATTCTCAAATTGTTCCAATTCTCGGTTTATTTCCCTAAAAGCCTCATCTTCATCGTATTCGGGTTCTTCATTCATTATTTCACAATTAGACAGCGTGTTAGGATCTGGGCATGAAGTCCGCAAGCATGTCATGTTATTTAAGTCCGCATTATTAGAACTGAAAGAAGAAATAAGAAAAGTAACAAAAATCAGAAAGAATAAAGAAAGAGATTCATAGACGATGAAATATTGATTTCATTTCATTGAATTTGAAGATAGCGGGTTTACATTGGAATTTTTAAAGAGAATAAACTAAAAGAAACATTCGAGTTACACCCTGGAATAACTCAGAATGTAGAAAAGGTGGCAAGACTGGACTACCGGGATTCCCGCCTGACTGGGAATGGAGTAGCCTTCCAGTTTTGCAGCTTGGCATTGGGCCCCATATATTGCACCTCAGCGGTGCTCGAGCCTTCTCCCGGCTAGACCATGTGAGTTTCATACAACATCTGCCTCATGGCTCCACATAAGTCTTCAATTTCCTCGGCCGTGAAGGCCTCATCCTCCTCCTCTATGTATCTGGGCTTGACGAATGTTTTGAAAATATGTGGGATTGGCTGAGGCAAGACCCAACCATCGCTCTTTCGGTCATTTGCCCATGTCACATCAGCTGTTGTGGCGTGAAAACCCACACCGAAGAACTTCTCGCTGGCAGCCAAAGTGATAGAATCTGTGATACCTTGCAATGATGCCCCGAGCCCCTTCCCGGGCTTATAACCATGCCTGATCATTTCACTAGCGACCACGATTGACGCATTTGAGAGAAAGGGTTGAGGACACGGGCTTCCTTCTTCATATTGATCTGCGACCACAACCTCAAAAGCTTGATAGAATATGTGCTCGCTACCTTCCCTAGCCTCGAGACATGGGACTGACGGGTCCCTATAAATTGATTGCTCATCCTCTCTATGGACCACGATCTCCTGATCTTCGTGTTCAAATTTCACCATTTGGTGGAGAGTAGAAGGTACGACCCCTGCCGCATGAATCCAAGGCCTTCCTAGGAGAAAATTATAAGATGTGTCCATGTCTAGGACGTGAATGTTACCTCGAAATCCATAGGACCGATAGTCAAAATCAAATCGATCTCCCCTATTGTGTCTCTCTTGATGCCATGAATGGCACACACACAAACATTGTTAGGCCTGATTCTCTCAGTCCCAATCTCCATTCTTTGCAAAGTTGAGAGAAGGCAGATGTCAACCCCAGATCCGTAATCCAGCATGACTCTTTTCACATAGTACCTCTCACACTTAAGTGTCAAATGAAGGGCTTTGTTGTGGGCAGCCCCTTCCGGGGGCAAACCATTCTTGCTAAATGAAATCTGGTTGACTTCGAAGAATCTTTCCGCCATCCTTTCCAGTTGTTCAATAGTGGTTTCAATCGGAACATATGCTTCATTGAGGGTCTTTATGAACACTTTCTGATTCTCAGTCGAGCTTACCAGTAGAGACAAGAGCGAAACCTGAGAGGGAGACCTCCGGAGTTGGTCAATTACCTCATAGTCCGCAATTTTAATTTTTCGAAAGAATTCCTCGGCCTCTTCAGCGCCTGACGGGCTTTTTGAGTGGGAAACGCTTCATTTTGGCTTTGTTTAAACGGAAAAGGGTTTGATCTATCCCTCTACTATGATAAATTGTTCAAAATTGTCCTCCATTATACTATTGGGCTATAAAAGTCCCTGCCGTCATACTATCCTAACAAATCTGCCCTTAGTTAGACGGAAGTGCCATGTGGCATCCATCTGTGCCCTTTTAACATCTATGCACATATGAGACGACCCGCTCCATGAAACCCACCAAACCCATAACCCGCGACCCGCCATTTATAAACCAAATAATACCCATTTCTAATAATCGCGTTGGGGAAGTAATCGTTTTAGGTAATCTAACTTCCTATGGTGATTTTAATTTCCATTTTTTAAGCCGAAAACTTTCAGATTTCAAATTCAAAATCAGAAATCTGGGTTTGTTGGTTACCTATTGTTAGAATCGTTTGGAAAAATTATTTGTTGTGCTTAAGTTTTGATTCAATTACTGATTTGGGAAAATATAGTTGAAGGGAAACTAAAATCACTATTGGACTATTTGGAAAAGCTTGAAGAACAACCAACTGGGTCTGTTGTGAATTTGTGATTGCTTAAAAAAGCTTTTGTGGATGAACTTTGGTTTCCGATGGCTCCTTCTACACTTCTTATCATTTTTCTTAAATTTTAATTAAATGGTTTTGATTGGCATCTGATTTCTAATCTTCCTTTATTTTATAATATATGTAAAAACAGTTACGGACGAACCATTTTCTTCCGCACAATTCAGTAATTTCTCGGGAATATGGTGATGAAAAGTAAGGAGAAGAAGAGGATGGGAATGATGATATATCAATTGGACACTGGATTTAAAATTTTGGAAGAGTTGAGATGTCTGTGTTTCTTGTTGAAAGTATTTTATAGAACATTGTTAGAAAGCTGGTACGTGAAGCAAGAGCTAAAAACTCCATTGATGAAAGCTCTGAATCTTAGCTCGAAAATTGAGTTTTCGAAAATGTGAACTATTTCTAATTGATGTTATTGTGTTTTGTTAGGGATCTCTTGGGGAGCTTAAATCTCAAATTATAACAAATTTGGTGAAGATTCAAAGAAGTTGGGTTGGAAATTTTGAGCAAATATCAATAAAGATGAAGAACAATGCTGGTTTTCCATATTTTTAAGTTATGTCTCTCTTTTTGCCTTTAGGTTACGGGTCTTAACTTGCGCGGGTCAGTATTGGATGGTTTTTTTTAAATTGGGGGTGGGTCGTTTGATGAGGAGATGCCACGTGGCACTTCCGTCTAACTAAGGGCAGATTTGTTAGGATAGTATGACGGCAGGGACTTTTATGGCCCAATAGTATAACGGGGGACAATTTTGAACAATTTATCATAGTAGAGGGATAGATCAGACCCTTTTCCGTTGTTTAAATCCTCCAAGTTGAGGTATTTCTCAGCTAGGTTAGTTTCATTTGCTTCACCTATGACCTCTTTTCCCTTGTATGTCACTACCGCCTTGTTATAATTCCATGGGATGGCAGTGCGGTCTTTCATGGGCTTTTGTGGTGCGTGGCCGATAACCACGGGCTCATTCAGCCTTGGTGAAATTACCGGCCCCCGTGCCACATAAGTCCCTTTGGGTACATACATCTTAGGTCCCTTGTTCAGCTCGAACATTTTTGGAGGACTCAATGTCAATTGTTCTTTCCTGTGAGCCTGGGGAACATAAAGAATGGCATCTTTAGGGGGTACTGCCCCTGTTTTGGTTTCCACTGTCTTTTCTGCACTTTGAGGGGTGGATTTACCCTTCTTCTCCCCCTTGTTTTGCTTTGCAGCCGCCCTTGGCTTCTTTTCAACATCAACAGTAGCAATGATGGCTTTCAGGGTGGGGTCAAACTCCTTATCTTCGCAAATCATCCCAATAACTGGCCCATTGTTGTGAGCCGACAATGGGTTATTGGTCACATTAGGGATCTCTTCATCTTTCAGCACTATCCGTTTTTGCTCTATTAGATTTTCAATCGCCCTTTTGAGAGTCTAACAGTCTTCAATGTCATGCCCTTCCGCTCCTGAATGGTAAGCATATCGAGCACCGTGTCGGTAGGAGGGCGACTCTGGGTTTTGCCTGGTTTGGGGTATGGGTTGCAACAAACCCATTTGGACCAGTTTAGGGAAAAGGCTAGAGTATGATTCACCAATAGGCGTGAAGTTGTTTCTTCTGGGTGGCTCCCGGGCACGGGCATTATATGGGAAATTATTTTGTGGGGGTCGGGGATTATATGGAGCTTGGTGAGGAGGGTTATTTCTAGGAAGTGGAGCTCGGTTTTAGTTAAACTGTTGTTGTGGCCGAGCGTAGGGCTGGGCATTCATCACCGCGTAAGGCTGAGGAGTCATAGCATAAGCCACATCCCGATGAGGATAATAATGTTGCGGGGTGTTTAGAGGGAAGTAACCTTTGGGTTGACGGGGGTTTCTCAGAATTGAAGCCGCCATCGCCACTTCTTCTTTCTTCTTTCTATTTGCTACACCTCCTGACCCACTTTGGATTGCTTGGGACGTAGCTCTTATAGCAGATTGGCTCAATATACGACCTGTTTTCAGACCATTCTCGACCATCTCCCCAATCTTGATAGCCTCAGCAAATGGCTTTCCCATTGCAGACATCATATTCTGAAAGTAGTCAGCCTCTTGGGCTTGTAGAAAAACACTAACCATCTTGGTCTCATCCATCGGGGGCTTCACCCTGGCCGCTTGTTCATGCCACTTAACAACATATTCTCGAAAACTCTTCGAGGACTTTTTCTTGAGGTTTGACAGGGAATTTCTGTCTGGAGCTATGTCTATGTTGTACTGAAACTGCCTGACAAAATCTCGAGCCAAATTATCCCATATGTGCCAGCGAGATATGTCTTGATCCATGTACCACTCGGATGCAATGCCAACTAGACTCTCTCCGAAATAAGCCATTAGAAGCTTTTCTTTTCTGCCTGCTGTCACACCTCCTTTTTCACTACACCCGCAAGGGTATAAAGGAATTTTTCCACTTAAAGGACAATCGGAATGAGATTTATTATTAAGATTCAGAGTCGCCACTTGGGAGATTAATGGTGTCCCAAGTCACCGGTTGAATTCCGAACCGAGGAAATTATGACTCTGTTAACAGTCCGTGAACCAGAAATCCAAGTAAGGAATTCTGTTAACCCGGGAGAAGGTGTTAGGCATTCCCGGGTTCCGTGGTTCTAGCACGGTCGCTCAACTGTTATATTTGGATTTATCTGATTTCAAAACATGTTTTAGCTTATGTGCTTTTTAACCGTAAACCGCTTTTATTATTATTTTAACGAGAATTGCAACGTCATGAAAACGTGTCTCGAACCACGTCACATAAATGCACCCGTGGTTGTTGACACATTTCGACTTCGTTGAGATTTGGATTTGGGTCACATAAATGTGCACCCGAGTTTAGGAAGGTAATGTTATTAAAATACGCGCCTAAAGTAGCTAGCGTGTTATTATCTTTGGGGAAGGCCGTGAAATTCGCAAAACGGCCCGTCCCGAAGTCTAGGTATTTTAGCATGAGCATTTAATGAGGGCCCCGCAATTTATATGTTTTGTTCAGCGAGGCTCATCTCATTTTTATTTAATGGCCAGTCCTAAAGTAAACTATGATTTTCTATTGTTATTTTTGTCTCTAAAAGGCCTAAATAGTTAATAAAATAAAAGTCGGGCCTTGAGTTCAAGTCCGGATTCAAACAAAAGGGAAAACCTCTTAATTTGGATCCGCTACTTAACTCGAAAGCCCAAATTTGTTACAAAATCAATCTCATTAACCTAGGGGTGAATGCAAACCTTCAGCAATTTCTTTTGGGCTTCAAGCGTAGCCCAGGAAGAAAGACTGCACAGTCAATTTCAAGTTGGACCTTGCACGGATGAATGCGGGCCCAAACCTAGCAATTTGGCTTTAGCGATTTGCAACTGGATGAATTATTTTGAACTTATTTAAATCAATGCCTGCCAATCTTAAATTTCACACAAATCAGATTTGATTTTAATTCCAACGCTCAGCTTCCTTTGTCTATTTATCCAGTAGCTAAACTTCATTTATCACTAAAAGGGCTAAAACTGGGAAAACATTGCCTGAAATTAGCAAACCAATCGTGAATTCAAATGTCCCGTGTATCTATTGAACAGTTCAATTATATAGTTCGACCATCACTTTCAAATCTTAACTAATGTAACTATATAAAATTTCTGGCAGTGTGCTAGTTTCAATTACACGTAAACATGCTAACAGCTCAACTCCAAAGCACGATAACTCAACTCAACATTTGAATCAATAAGCAACATTTGAGTTAATAGAATTCAACTTGAGTTGAAGAGGGAAGACCTGAGAATAAGCCTGCCTAAACTAATCTACTGGATCAAACTAAACAAAATATATTAACTCACTGTCCATTGTTTATGTCAGTACAAATCATATTGGACAAATGCATATCAGTTAACATATATCTAACTATCTATTAACACACATCATGAAGCATCGAATATGAACATAAGATCTCTGTTTCAACAGCTACACCAAGGTAGTTTTCAGATGTGTACCCGGAGTATGAAATAACAAGGGAGAAGAGAGAGAGAGGTCAGCAACAGCAAACGTAACAGCAGCAATTTGAAGTGCAAATAGCAACAAACACAGCCAATTTCAGCCCAGAAATGACTCAATGGTCCAGAACTATTTTAAATCAAACGAGACTAATATAGCAACCCACAAACAGCACCAAAATGACCAGAAAATGACCCAGCAATGAACACAATCAGCAAATAACCAATAGTCAACTTCAAACTAATCAGATCCCATGCTCAACTGACTCGAACTGTGTTTAAATCTCCTTATTGAGCAGAAACAGTAGAATTCAAATTGCTTTCCGATCCAAAGTAAGCTAGAATGTTGATTTAGAGGCTGAAATTCGAAAATGACCTAAAGGGGAAGCAATGAAACAGTTTTTTTTGATTTTTTCTCATATTTTCTTTGTTTCTTTGGATTTTTAGTAGGAATCTGAGATCTAAAGAGGAGTTTTGACCTATAAGAGTTCAGAATTTGAAATTCAAACTTTGAAACTCAGATTTGTAGAATGGATTTTTGGGGCGAATTTTTGGGGCTCCCAAACTTGTGAAACAAGGCATGAGAGTGCCATTTTATAGGCAAAATGAGGGGCAACCCTCAAAATTTTTGTTTTCCTTTTGGTCCCTCTTTATTTTCAGTTTTTATTTATTCAGGCCTTTATTTTCTAACTTGTGCCTCAAGTTACTATCCTAAGTTTACTAAAATCTGAACTAAGCCCTATTCTAGAAAGATCTAGGAAATTCTAACTAAATCTACAACATTCCTGTCCCTTACTAGTTACCCAAAATGCCCTTGAACTCATTTGAAATTACTAAATCAGTCTAACCCACCCCAACTCCTTTCTTCCCTGATTAGAACTGTCCTAACTTATCTAATTATAACAGCTAAATGAACTAGGCACTAAATTAGAGTAGTATTAAAAGCAATCACCTGATTAACCTAACTAAACTAGACTAAACTACTTAAAACTAATTAACTATGAGGAATACTAAGAACAGATTAAAACTAACCAAAGGCTCAACAAAAAATCGATTAAGAACTTCTGAACAAGAATTAATCAAACTAAGAATAAATCAACAACAAGCAATCAGAAACTAACACATCATCAGAACACAACAAAAAATCAGACAGGAATGGCAGAAAGTAAAAATGAAAAGAACTAGCAAAAATAAAAAAAATAAAAATTAACCTAAGAATTAATCAGTTCGAATAAGAATGAACAATCAAGACTAGGCCCTAAACATTTGAACAAAACTAATGACGAAATTAAAATTTTTACTATCAATTAATCATGGAGCACCTATACGAACCTAATACACAGAAGCACGAGAAGACGAGAAAAAGAAACAGAAATTAAAATTGAGCAAAACTCACTATGACTCGAAGTTCTGATGCCTGTCAATTTTGGCATTCGAGTAATTCCGGTGACATTTGAACATCGCTGACTCCTGATTCTGTATGAGGGAGGCGAGGTGACGATGTGGTATTAATTTGGAGGAGTTTGAAGAAGTTAGGGTTTCGCCAGAAGAGTTCAAATCAATATTCGAACGGTTCTGGTTGGATTCGAGGGACGGGGTTTGGGGGTTTCGATAGGGGAGGTTATGGCAATTCTACGGTGTAATTTTGGTACAATTTGGGTCACTTTGAGTCTTGGCCGGAATATTTCGATTCAAGATTTGAACCATTTGGCTATGGTTCGAGGAAAACTAACCAGGGATTTGAAGAGAGGGGAAGGAGAGGAATCGGAGGTGTATTTTTGAGGTGGTTTGGAGATGGGCCGCCGGCGGCGATGATGTCTGGCGGTGGAGCCGGTGGGGTGAAGATATGTACGAGGAAGATGGTAACGTCTCTAGGGTTGCTGAGAATTTCAGACATTTTTATTAATTAAGCGAGAACGAACCCTGGCCGTTGGATTAAATGGATGGATGGCTAGGATTAGGTCACTATAAAAAACGATGCCGTTTGGGCGTCTCTTGGACCGGACTGGGTCGGGGATTTTGGCTGGACGGGGTGCGTTTGGTTTGGGCCAAACGTTAAAGGTGGCCCAATTCGTGGGTCTCTATTAAGGCAACCTTTTTTATTTGTTTTCTTTTATTTCTTTTTGTTTTGTTTTTATTTATTTATTTTATGAAATGCTAAATTAAAACTCAAAAACCAAATTGACACTAAACAATTATATTTCCTAATTTCCAATTACACTACCTCCTAATTAAACACAAATTAAGATAAATTAGAACTAAAAATGCGAAAAGACCATTTTTTGTTATTTTCTTTATTTTTAAGCAATTCTAACTACTACTTAATCCTAAAATATGAACTAAAATCTTAAACAAATGCCACGTGTATTTTTGTATATTTTTCATATGAATTAAGATGCACAAATAAAAATGCAAACAATTAACATAAAATGTCACAAAAATCCACAAAATTGCAAAATAATGGAAGAAATCATTTTGTTTGAATTTTTGGGAATAATCCATATAGGGCAAAAATCACGTGCTCACAGCTACCCCTCTTTGCCCGGAAACACGAAGAGTTTTCGTGCAAATATAAGTGAGCGGAAACGAGCGATTTTTACCCGTTTGAATATTCCGTGTGAAGCATTTTTGAAAGATTTGGCCGCACCCTGCTTCAAAGGTTGCCTACATATCCTTGGCTAAAAAGGAATCAGGTCAGTGTAGTTCGGGAAGGTTTGGTAGCTGGGACTACCAGGAGTTGTGATTTCACTGCTGTTGCTACTGCTAATGCTCGCTGACCTCCTTATTACACCGTGTCAAAATAAAAAGAAGCTAGCCTAAGCTATGATCTATGAATTACAAAAAGGGTCTTATCTATGTCTTCAAACTTGCTCTTGTGTTGCCTTGAACTTGTATTCTTCCGATGGAATTCTTGCGTTGTTGCCTTGCATTGTGATCGAAGATGTTTGCTATTCCTCCGAGTGATGCTTGACTGCTGAAATTGGAAATATATGCCTTTATTCTCCAGGCGGGCTCCTGATTGCTGAACTTGAAAAGTATTCCCTTGTTCTCCAGGTGGGCTCCTGATTGCTGAACTTGAAAAGTATTCCCTTGTTCTCCAGGTGGGCTCCTGACTTTAACAAAACAAACAAACAAAGAAAATTTCTACTCCAGTTTGGTGGCTGGGCACATCATGTTATCAAATATTAAAAATTAAAAGATAGAATTTGAATTGTACTTCCCTTGTTCTCCAAGTGGGCGCCTGATTGCTGAAACTCGAAAAGTATTCCCTTGTTCTCCAGGTGGGCTCCTGATTGCTGATCTTGAAATGTATTCCCTTGTTTTCCAGGTGGGCGCCTGACTTCAACAAAACAGACAAACAAAGAAAATTTTCTGCCCCAGTGTTGCACTAGGAAGATTTGTGAGTTTGTTAGCAAAATGTAGATCACCTAAGCTATTGATGCAATGATGAGAGTAAAACTAAAGACTTGACTAGAATGCACGATCCTGTGAGTAAAACCAAGGACATTTGACTAGCAAATTCATCAGACTAGGTCTTCTATCTTAGGAGAGAGATTCCTCAGACTAAGATTTTGATCCTAGGAGAAACCCCACTAGACTAGGTCTTCAATCTTAGGAGAACAATTCATCAGACTAAGATTTTGATCCTAGGAGAAAGGTCATCAGACTAGATCGTCTATCTTAGGAGAAAAATTCATCAGACTAAGATTTTGATCCTAGGAGAAAATTCATCAGACTAGGTTTTCAATATTAGGAGAAATATTCATCAGACTAAGATTTTGATCCTAGGAGAAAATTCATCAGACTAGGTTTTCTATCTTAGGAGAAAAATTCATCAGACTAAGATTTTGATCCTAGGAGAAAATTCATCAGACTAAGATTTTGATCCTAGGAGAAAATTCATCATACTAGGTTTTCTATCTTAGGAGAACAATTCATCAGACTAAGATTTAGATCCTAGGAGAAAGTTCATCAGACTAGGTTTTCTATCTTAGGAGAAAGATTCATCAGACTAAGATTTAGATCCTAGGAGAAAGGCTATCAGACTAGGTCGTCTGTCTTACTATCTTAGGAGAAAGTTTCATCAGACTAAGATTTAGATCCTAGGAGAAGGTTCATCAGACTAGGTCGTTTCATTATCTTACTATCTTAGGAGAAAGTTTCATCAGACTAAGATTTAGATCCTAGGAGAAAGTTCATCAGACTAGGTCTTCTATCTTAGGAGAACAATTCATCAGACTAAGATTGTGATCCTAGGAGAAAATTCAGCAGACTAGGTTTTCTATCTTAGGAGAACAATTCATCAGACTAAGATTGTGATCCTAGGAGAAAGTTCATCAGACTAAGATTTTCTATCTTAGGAGAACAATTCATCAGACTAAGATTGTGATCCTAGGAGAAAGTTCATCAGACTAAGATTTTGATCCTAGGAGAAAGTTCATCAGACTAGGTTTTCTATCTTAGGAGAACAATTCATCAGACTAAGATTTTTATCCTAGGAGAGAGTTCATCAGACTAGGATAAAATGTGAAAAGCAATGGCAGCATTTTGTGCACGCTAACAAGCCAGGCAAGGGCGAAGATTTGAGAATTTTCCCTTTTGTCAGCTCTCCTCTTCTTCCTTTTCTTTTCTTTCTTTTTGTTCTTATTGTTGAACCAACTTTCTTGCACTGCTTTGTTCCTATTTCAAACAAAGAAAACTTGTGAGTTTAAAATGTGGTGGTTAGTTTGTGGCCTTGAACTTTGGAGGCGGCTGCTTCCTCGTTTGCCAAGATGACTGATTTCCACCCAAAGACCTTGCTTGTTCCCGATATCCTCTACTTGTTGCATTGCGTGAACTGGCATTCCCCCAATCCTTATGTCTCACATGAATCCCAAAGCACGTCTATTGCTCCTACTTCGTGTACATGGTGTTCTTTCTTGATTTAACTACTGGCCTCGGCCTTGAAGTTTATTGTTCCTTCACCCGCCTTGATAACTGATTCTCACTTGGAGACCTTGCTAACCACTTTCTTTGTTACCCTTGACGCAGAAAATACCTCTGATCCGTTCACCAAACACCCTCCATATAATATGTACCAAACCTTTCATTTTTTACCGACAATACCTTTGATCCGTTCACCCCAAACCCTTCATTTGTTGCATTGTTCATGAATTAACAAATACCAAGCTCTTGCATTTCACAAGGATCCTAAGGCATGTAGATTGTTGCCAACTCAGTGTGCATGCTGTTTTTTCCTGACTTATGACGATTTGATATGCTGGCCAGATCCCGTTTTGTTCAATTGGAAAGCGTGATGGCAGATTTTGAAGTCATTTCTCACTTGTTATGACCAAACAGACTCAGGAGGAGGAAGTAAACAAGACAAAAGGAACATAGTAGAAGGACAATGGAAAGAGATGATTCCTAACAAGAAACTACAAGAGAAACCTATCGGATGTGGATACCGACTCTGATGACCTTGACATGCGCCTGCAGGCTATTCTGTTAAGCAAATCTGACGTTCAGCTCTTGTTGTATCTTCTCGCCGTGAAACTGGGCTTCAATGCTCCGCTTATCCGATCTGATTCACAATCCTTATTCGACTTGTAGTGCCCGAAGGGTTTTCACCATCAAGCCTCTCTCATTTTGGTCTTTCTCTCACCTCACTATCGCCTTATGGTGCCTGTGAAGGTTTTCACCAATAAGACTCTCTCATTTTTGATCTCTCACAGCTTTCATCGCCTTGTGGTACCCGTGAGGGTTTTTATCATCAAGACTCTCTCATTCTTTATTTCCCTTGTTTGGACCGGAGTGTTGCCCCTGATATGATTCACCTCTACTCGCTTGACTCGGCATCTCTCGAAGATTAATCAGAAGGTCTTTCTTTGGACCGTAATGCAGGCTTTTGGATAGGGTTAGAAAGAAAGGGTATCAAAGGCTCAAAACAATTTAACATGGGTTTAAAATTACAACTTTCGGAAACAGATTTCTCACAACAACCACAATTTCTGCCCCAGTTTCTTTCTTGGGGGCTTTTGGATTTTTATTTTGGTGTGACTGAACCTCATAGGGAGGCTGCCTACGTACCCTTTCGGGATCAAGTCAAACGTAGTTCAGGCCATAGAATTACTTCGTTGTTGCTTCTTTTCATTTCTTTTCTTTTCCTTCTCTTTCTTTTCTTTTCTTTTTCTTTTCTCTTCTTGTTTTTTCACCTTTTCTTTTCTCTTCTTTTTCTTTTCTCTTATGTTCCTTTTCACTGTTTTTCTCTTGTTTCTCCACTTACTTTCCCCACTTGGGCTTACGAGTTTTATTATTGATTCCGAAAGAGGGGTATGCAAGAAAATAACCGAGGCTCAAAGGGGTAACAAAGGATAAAGTGTTTGGATAGCAGAACAAAATGCCTTCGTCATTCCAATCTCCAAAACATGCCAAGTACAAACTACACAATTAAACAAACATGAGGAAAACATACGTAACATCTTTTGATTGCACCAGAATTACTAACCGTATCCACACATTTGCCTTCTACATTTGTCAATTACCAAGTACCATTGGACAACAATCTCGGTACCATGAACGGCCCCTGTAGACTTGGGGCAAACTTGCCTTTGGCTTCAAACCGGTGTGGCATGATGCATTTCAACAGTATATCTTTAGGTTCCGTCCGCCCCAGTTTTACACAATTTGGGCTCGAAGTGATCTCAAGATGCCCTTACGTATGCCCTCGAAAGTCCTTACATCTTCAACATTTGTTTCATTGCTTCATTACTAAACTGACTTTTAAAAACCAGGCTGAGAATTATGCGTGTATGTCATTTCACCAGAACCAGCATGAAAAGAATTGTAAAAGGAGAAGAAAACTAAGCAAAATGACTAGGAATGGCAGGAAACAGAGAATTGCATTAGACTGACGGTGAAAGGGTTTAAACAACGGAACAAACAGACAAACCTAGACAGCACTAAACAAGCTATTACGAAAAAGTGAAAAAAATAGAAGGGTTTGAGTCACAAGACAATATCCGGATTACAACCCTGAAAATAACCCGGACAACAGAAATGACAACAAAATAAGCCACCAAAACTCCACTCTAGCTAACCAAGAGTTGGAGCGTCTTTCCAATCACCAAAGTCGACACCTTAGCCACTGGATTGCCCATCAAAATTGTTGGGACCTTCACCAATTTCAATATCATTGACTTCATTCAACGAGTTTCCGAGAGGATTCTCGTACTCCCTGTCACCATGGATCTTCCCCACAAAATGTGCATCATCATGTGCAGGCAAAGGATTCCGTGCAATGTTCTGAGTGGCACTGTCCTGGACCGCAATTATCCCTTCCTGAATCATTCTTTCTATCTCTCTTTTCAAATCCTGACAACTTTCGACATCGTGCCCCTGGGCATTGGAATGGTATCCACACCTCTTAGAAGGGCCAAAGCTTCTTGCACGCTTGTCCACATGATTCGGAGGAATGGGTGCAATCAGGTTATATTGCTTTAGCTTCTCAAACAAGTCTGCATATGACTCTCCCAAGGGGGTGAAAGTTTCCTGCTTCTGTGCCCTCTCTTGCTTGAAATTTTTGATGGCCCGCAAACCTGCTCCAGGGAAATTCTTGTAGGCTCTTGGGGGTAGGTAGGTGTTTTGAGTTGGGTAAGCATTTGGTGGGGTGGGTGCGCGCCATTACGCATGGGTAGGATGTTGGGGGTATGTTTGGGCATGGTGGACAGAGAAGCGGGGATAGTGTTGTGGTGGGCTATATGGAGTGTGATGGGGTCGAGGTTGGTTGTAATATGGTGATGGGCCCCTGGACCAAGCTCTTGATTCAACTACTGCCACATCTTCTTTCTTTTTCTTTCCCACTACCCCCCCCCAGTGCCGCTCTGGATAGCCTGGGTAGTTGCCTTGATTGCAGAATAGCTCATGATTTTGTTGGATTTAAGCCCCTCCTCCACCATACTTCCCATTTTCACTACTTCATTGAAAGATTTTCCCACTGCCGACACCAAGTGACCATAGTAGGTGGGATCCAAAGCCTGTAAGAAGTAATCAACCATCTCGCTTTCTTTCATTGGAGGATCGACTCTTGCCGCTTGCTCTCTCCACCGGAAACCGTACTCTCTGAAGCTTTCCCCGGGCTTTTTCTCAATTTTTGTCAGCGACAGACGGTCTGGGACAATTTCGAGATTATACTGAAAGTGACATGCAAACGCCTGGACCAGATCGTCCCAAGTATACCATCGAGCATGATCCTGTCGAGTGTACCATTCCAAGGCCACACCACTTAGACTTTGACTGAAGTATGCCATTAATAACTCGTCCCTTCCTCCGGCTCCTCTCATTTTGCTGCAGAATCCCCTTAGATGTGCCACCGGATCACCGTGTCCGTCATACATATCAAACTTGGGTAACTTGAATCCCGCAGGTAACTGGACATCGGGAAACAAGCACAAATCTTTGTAGTCCACGCTCACTTGACCTCCGAGACCCCGCATATTTCTGAATGACTGCTCTAAGCTCTTGACCTTTCGTATCATCTCCTCTTGCTCAGGGTTTTTGGGAGGCTTCTCTTCTTCAGCTGAGAGATCAAAACGGGGAGCGTAAGAGCATGGTTCTGGGGGTTTGAAGGTGGGTTCGCGTGGGTAATAGTGGTTTTCATGGGTTCGAAACAGAGGTTCACTAGAGGATCTGTGTAATGGGGTGGGTGGAGGAGCCACAAACACAGGAGTAGCTGGTGGTGGAGGGCATGGGATTTGTTTGGGTGGTGGAGGTGGTGGTGTTTGAGAGGTGGTTCCGTAGTACTGCTGGTAAGTTGGGAAAGTCGGAGACGAGTTCACTGTGGGAGGATCTTGAGGCTGAGCTAGTGGTGGGATGTAGGCAGGGTTAGCAGGATAGGCTGGTGGTGGATGTCCCTTTGACCAGGCTTGGTACATCTTGGCCATTTGTTGCTTCAGTTTATACATCTCCTCCTTCATTACATTAACATCCACTACTTCCTCCTCCCTAGACGGGTCGACAATGCTTGCTTCTAACTCCTGGTTGACCATGTTTGACTTATCCTTAGAGCGAGGGATGCCAGTCAACTTAACCACTTGCCTGGACTCATCATCGACGACTTTGTTAGCAGTTAGAGCATTAACAGATAGATAACCGCACATTTGGGGAATGAATGCACCTAAGCAGTTAACCATTTCTATTATGACTTCGCTTGGTTGCATGCGTCATCCCGACTTTCATTTTTCTTTATTTACCAAGCCTTTCCTTTAATCCTTCCTCGTGTTTTCCATTGTTTGTTTCTTGCCTTTCCCTCTTTTCTTTGCTTTCCTCTCATTTTCCTCTCTTTTCTTTTCCTTCTTTTTCTTTTGCCTTGGTTTGTCTTGTTGCTATTCTCTCCCTGCCTCAAAATTATTTTTCTGCTCTTTTCTTTCTTTGTCTGTTGCTCTCTTTTTATTTTCTCTTATTTTCCCTTTTTATTTTTTGGTTACGGTCGAATTCTTTGGAGATTGCCTACGTATCATGACCCCGCATGAATCAGACCAAGCGTAGTTCTTGCAAATTAAATGCGAAAATAGAGAGATAATTTTTGGGATTTTCATTAATAAACGCCGATTACAAGAGATACTAGACTATTTGTTTTTCTTAAAGGGGGAAAATTACAAAACAGACTTAAAAACAAAATACAGACTCGATGACTAGGAATACATCAAAGCTTCAAATCCTGGGGACCGCGGGGCATCATTCGGCATCGCCGCGGGCCTGCGCAAGACTGAGAAGGTTTCAATGTCAAATTTAGGCTATTTAAAGAAAGCTGGCCATGTAATGACTTATTTTTACTTAAAAAAAAAAGAAAATTGGCTATTTTTCAAAAATACTTATTTTGAGAAAACAAAGACTCGATTTTGCAAATACGGCCTTTCAGCACTTCCGAAAGGGAGATTTTAAGGCTGTGCCCGCAAACCGTTTTAAAATGACTCAGGGTGGCTGTTCTTGCAAGAACAGCCTTCCGGCGCCCTTTTGGGAGTATTCGGCTTATTTTAAACAAGAATGGCAGCACCCGACTTATTTTTGACAAAAAGTTAAAGTCTTGGTATTTTTGGCTATTTTTGAAAAAGGGTGGTTGGACCCGATGAGGGTTGCCTACGTATCTCACATCCAGTGAGAATCAAACCAGCGTAGTTCGGGAAAATAAAACTAACTATTTTCGAAAACTAGACTCTTTTTTTGGCAAATACACTATTTCTGAATGCAAGACTCTTTTTATATTTTCTTTTTCAGTGGCAAATAAAATACACTAATTTGAAAATAAAACTCTTTTTGTTTTTCTTTTCCATTAGCAAACAAAACAAACTAAAAAAAATACTTTTCCTTTTTCTTTCATTTTTCTCAAAAATCCGGCAGAATTTCGGCACTACTTGGACATTGATATTTCTAAATACAGGTAATTAACTCTTTACATTGCTATTTTCTCTTTTTCTCTTTTTGTTTTTCAATTTTTCCAGATATTCAGAGCCGGTCAGCATGCGAGTCCAAAACAGATAAATGCACAAGTAGGATGCATCAGGATGATCCATTATTCTGGATACGCCTGTCCTAGACGGACCCAACCCCTGTGTTGAGTCCCCTAAGTCATATGCACGTGATGCAAATAAGCGTTCCTACCAGGGATCCGGCATGAGGTCAAGTTATTCTAGGTTCAAAACCTGGGTATATATTCTAGACTGTGCACCCGAGCGGACAACTCGAGTCGAGGAGGGGGCTACGTACCGGGAACCAAAAGGCCATCCGGCTCAGTAACCTGTCCGGCCTCTTTCTTACTTTAAGGTATGACACTAACAGAATAAGGAGTCTCCACCAGTGAGCACATCCCCGGAGGTGAGAAGAGAAGAGTTTCGCCACAGTTTATATACAATTCAGATAATATCAAAGCGATAAAAAGCAACATTTTGCACATTTAGCATGAAACATGTAGGAAAATCAGGTAAAGCCAAACATAACAATTATTCTAAGCTCGAATTCTTAAACCCTGAACCGATGTTCTGGGTTTGTATCCCCAGCAGAGTCGCCAGAGCTGTCACACCTCCTTTTTCGCTACTACACTCCGTGAAGGGTATAATAAAAGGAGTTTTTCCAATTAAAGGACAATCGAAACAGGATTTATTATTAAGATTCAGAGTCGCCACTTGGGAGTTTATGGTGTCCCAAGTCACCGGTTGAATCCCGAACCGAGGAAAATATGACTCTGTTTAACAGTCCGCGAACAGAAATCCGAGTAAGGAATTCTGTTAACCCGGGAGAAGGTGTTAGGCATTCCCGGGTTCCGTAGTTCTAGCACGGTCGCTCAACTGTTATATCTGGCTTAGTTATCTGATTTTAAAACATGTTTTAACTTATGTGCTTTTTAACTTTGAACCGCTTTTATTATTATTTTTGAAGAGAATTGCAACGTTGTGAAAACACGTCTCGAACCACGTCACATAAATGCACCCGTGGTTCTTGACACATTTCAACTTCGTTGGGATTTGGATTTGGGTCACATAAATGTACACCCGAGTTTAGGAAGGTAATATTATTAAATGCCGGGCCTAAAGCAACTAGCGTATTATTAACTTTGTGGGAAGCCATGAAATTCGCTAAATGGCACGTCCCGAGGTCTAAATATTTAATGTGAACATTTAAAGAGGGCCACGCGATTTGTGATTTTATTTGGCGCGGCGCACCTCAAATTATTTTAAGGCCAACCTAAAAGAACTATGATTTTCTATTGAGTATTGTCCCTATTTATTTAAAAGGCTGTTTCAGCTGTATTTATATCAAACGTTCAAAGCTTTGGGCTTCCAAACGAACCCAGTATAAAAAGAAAACAATTAAACTGGGCTTTTGGCCCATGTATACACCAGCCTTTATCTTAATGGAATTAGATGACCTGCAGTGGGTCAGGCGCTGTTTTGGGCAATGCTTTGTGTAACTGAGCCGAATTAAGCCCAGATTTGCGGCCTGGGCAGTCCAGGCACCATTATTAACCAATTTGAAACTCGACCTACTACTTGGGTCAATTTCATTAGCAGTAGTAATCCAGTTCAGGAAGTGAAGCATAAACTAGAGTCTAAATGATCCAACTCACGTATCTAATAGCAGTAAAATAGCGAGTTAATCAACTAATTGTTTTGAAATCTCATTTTATTGACAAACTAAAACAGTCAACACCAAATCCAAGAGCCTTACTATATTGAAGGGTTATTTGCCTTACTTTTTCAGAACCAAATCGATAGGATTAGTACTAGAGCATAAAATTATTAGCCTACTTATTAGAATCAAAACCGCACCTGCTCAGTTTTAAGCTTGCTTTTCATCAGTACTTTAGATCCCTAAACTAGCGTAGAATTAAAAGTCGAAATAGACTAAGCTACTGCTAACAAATAAAAGGAAAGTCCATAGAGTCCAATTACAAACAAATCTATAGTCGTGTCGCTACAAGTAAAACAGTATTCAAATCAGTCAATCACTTATACATCTGAATTAGAGGAAAATCAACAGGAAGCTCATGCAGTAATGATCCAGGATCCACTATTTATCTTCAAACATGCTGTTCTAGGCATTACATACTACTGGAGGCCAAGGATATACCAGGAAATGTGTCGAAAAATAAGAAAATGAAGAATCAGCAGCAGTAAGCAACAGGCAACAGCTACCAGAATTCCAGAAGCAACAACGAAACCAGTTTCAACCAGAAATGAATTCAAACACAGCCCAAAATTAATTTTAGAAGAGCAGCAACAGTAAACACCCAAAATAACTTGAACAAACCCAAACAAATTCGAAATCAACCAGTACAATCTCTGAAACTTCAACAACCAGTACACAAACTCTTCAAATCATTTTTCTCTAAGCTAGGACTCGAATTAACAGCTGAACTTGCAATCGATCTAAGGAATATCAATAGAACAGTAATTTTTATGGAATTTTCTGTTGTTTTTCTTTTTGTTTTTGGTTTTGAAGAACTAGATCTAGAATTTTGGATTTGAAATTCAAATCTTCAGCTTGTGAAGACTTGTGGAAATCTGGGGGGAATTTTCAGATTGTGAAACTTTTGGGGATTTTCAGATGTTCAAAACTTGTGACTTAAGGCACTAAAGGCTGCCTTATATAGGCAAGAATAGGGGTAGAAAGTTCTGGAACTCATTCCCCATTTTCCCCCCTTTTTATTTCAGAAATCTGTCATTAATCCCTTACTTCCTGACTTGCTACCCAAGTTACACCCCTAAGTTATAAAAATTCTGATTTGAGACTCATCTAGAATGTTCTAGAGCTTCCAATTCAGTTATTTGAAAGATTCCATGCCCTTGAACTACCCCAATTACCCTTAGCTTATTCTGAAATTACCCAATGACCACCAACTGACCCAGCCCCTTTAGTTCAGTTAAAATCTAACTATAGTTAAACACTAAGTTGTTCAGCTATACCCAATCAACTAACTAATCCTAACAATTATTCAAGATCAACACTGAACTTCAATCAAAATCATCAGAACAAACATTAGAGAGAACAAAACAGTGAAACGTAAACATGATTATCCCTTAAACCAAATCAGAAAAAAAATGAAAATTAAACTGATCATGGGAACAATCAAAACAGGATCAGCCAGGAGCAAGTACTAATCTACCACCAAGTTATGAATTAAAACTAACCTATTACGAATTAAAACTACCATTAAAACAGAGTTAGCCTATCGAGGGAAAATCTGAGAACACCATTTATTTAATAATCCTATAGAACAAGGGAAATAGATAATAATGACAAAGAGAAGAACAGAAACACTGAAAAAATACCCTAATTAAGAAACAGAATCTCGGAGAACGAAAGAAAACAAATAATTCGAGAAGAGGAGAGGAAAGATAGAGAAAGAAAGAAAAATTTGAGAGAAGATAATAATAGAAAAAGAAAAGACAATACCTATTGAACACTGGACAGAAATCAGCGAGGACCTTTTGATTTTAACACGTTCAGATTCAAACTGAGGCTATCCACGTGCTTTTAACACGTAAATAACCTCAAAACGAACCCAAAACCTCAACGACTACTTCAAACTGGAAATTTTGAATTTCTAGGGTTAAACTAAATTCAATATTCGAGGAGTTTCCAAGCTGTTCGAAGGAGAATAAGGGTAGATTTGTGATGGGGGGGTCGAGGTGAGCTTGCGGTGTGATTTTGGAGTTGAAAGGTGTCGGCGCCGCCGTGTGCGGCGGAGATGGAGTTTAGGGTTTTGTATATTTGGGGGGATTGGTTGGGATTTGAGAAGTGTTGGTCGTGGATTCGTATTGAGGAGGAGAAGGGGAACCAGGGGTGTAATTTTGGGCAAGTTTGGTTGTTCTCCGCCGCCGTGGGCGATTTCCGGCGGCGGAGCTAGGGTGGAGCCGGCGGGGACAATGGGTACGAGGAGGGTGACTATTTGGTCTCTAGGGTTACTGAAGAGTTTGGACATTTTTATTTAATACTCGAGATGGAACCACGGCCATTGGATGAGAGTGGGTAGACGGCCTGGATTTGATTTGGCATTTATAACTCAAAACGACGTAGTATGCTTCCTATACTACGTCGTTTCGTTGGTCTCAAGGGCATGGGCATCCGGACCGGGTAGTTTAATTGGGTTGGGCAAAATGTAATGGGTTTTGGGGCCTTGGGCTTGAAATGTGACCAGAAACTGGCTCAAAATGATGGCCTGCTTCCTTACCTTCAATTCTATTCTTTTTATTGTTTTCTTTCTTTTTCTTTTTGTATTCTATTTTGTTTATTGTATTTATTTCTTTTGCAAAATTAACAAAACCTAATTTAACTCCAAAATTAGATCAATTAATAGAATAAATCCTAGTAAACAAAAGAAAACTAAACAAAACGCAAACATGCAAACAAGCGACTATTTTTGTAATTTTCTTTATATTTTGTTCTAAAACTACTTAACCACTAATTAATCCTAAAATATGAAATTAGATCCTAAATGCAAATGTCAAATAAAATGCAACAATTATCAGAAAATAACACAAAATTCACAAAAATTGTAAAATTAATAAAGAAATCATTTGTTTGAATTTTTGGGAATAATTCATATAGGGCAAAAATCACGTGCTCATAGTGACATAATGAATGATGTGGTCTTCTGGGTCTGTGGTGCCATCGTATATCTTTAAATATGGTTGCATTTTGAAGGTCTTGGGTATGGCATACGGGGCTGCCTCCTCGCTATACGGTTGTTCGATAAATCGGCCGACATCTCATTTTGGTAGCAGTTTCGGCGCACCCGGTATCTTATCGACCCTTTCTTGATCTTCTCTCATCTGATCGCTGAGTGCCTTATTTTTGTTTTTCATTTCTTCCATTTTCTTTAAAATGGCTGCCAGTGTGTCATTGCCTGCATCAACAATGATGTGAGTATTACCTGTTGGGGGAACTGGTTGCTCATCGGTGGTCGTTATGACATTTGCCGGCGTGGCATTTCGGTTCGCTCTTTGAACGGGTTTGTTGAGTATGTCATTGAGGGTACTTGTCAGCCACTCCTCTAGAAGTTTCTTCACTGCTGGTGGTGCTTCCTCAACTGTGGATGTGGAAGCTCCCCTTTCGTGTGAAACGGTTACGCTTTCATGAGGAGGAGGTGAATTGGCGTCACATTCTCACTGTCTTCTCTGCCATCCTCGTTGATGGTGTTCAAAATGTTCGTAGTGTCACCTGCTATTGCTTTCTGTCTTGCATCTCCTTTTCCTGCCATTGTTAGTTTATGCAAAGCGAGGAAAAGATGGCTGTCCCTTTTTATGATCGAGAAGAAACTAAAATTTTAACTAAAATGCTCCCCACAAACGGCGCCAAATTGTTTGACCAAAAAGTATTAAGCCTTTTGATTAAATGAATTAATGATGTGAAGAGGGGTGAATATTAGTTAAGAATAATAAAATCTAGACCAAATGTTAGATGAAGTAGACAAGATGAACAGCATTAGCTAATATGTTTGAGCTGATTAAATGCTCATAAATGCAACAATATAAATGTACAATGAATATAAATAAATGCGACTAGCATAACAAAAGGAAGTTACTACCCAATTATTGTAAGATTCGAAATGCTCTTTCCCCTGACAACATCATGGAAAGAAGGAAAATAAGAGGGGATTGAGGAATCTTTGGATCTTGTGAATATAAAATAAAAAATGTATGCTCGAGTAATGTAATCAATGAATAAGACAACTTTAGCATATTTTTCAAGTCAACTTTTTACAAAATATTCCTTCTTATAAAGTGAAGATCCCCCTTTTGTTGTCTATCTCTTCCTATTTATAAGGGATATTTTCCAAAAACCCTAAAAAGTACAAAACAAGGAATATCCAAAGGAATATTCCCTGTGTCCATATTTGAACCTATGCTACCGCTATTTCCTCGTCTCAGCTGCCTGTCTTGGCATCAACCGTCTTGAGAGCAACCTTCAGTTGTTATACCATGATCGACCCCGTCCTTTGTCTTGCTTATCCGTTACTGCCGAATCGTCAAATTTAGACCTATACAGCTACATCGATCCCTTTACTTTTTTCACGTTAATTAGGCAATATTTTGGATTATATTTACAATCCTGAATCACGTATAATCACATAGAGTATTGGTTGCTAAAGATATATATGTACACCACACAGACACGCACATATTACAATGACTATCTATTTTTTAAATAAATAACTGACACCCAAGGGTATATGCAATTTAGGATTTGAATATTACGAGTTCGAGTTTGGAATTCTGCCACTCTCATTTAATTTATTGGTTAAAATCAGATATTTTATACCTAATTAAATATAAAAGTCGAACCAAAACTATTGAGTTCGGGTGGACCCGTAAAATAATGCCCTACATCCACCCTGCTTAAGGGAGAAAAAGGGAAAAGGAAACAAGAAGGAAACAATGTGTTAACCCTCCTCAGCTTAAATTTATGTCAATATTTGTGACGAGAAATAGTTTGGACTTCGAGATCAGGATATGTTTCTATGTCTTTGGAATTTTTTAAGAGATTATGGACCCTTTGAGGGTACAATGTGGCGGTTTAGAGTTTAGACGAAGTAAACTTTGAATAATTAGTCAATCATGTAGTAGTATAGTTAATGTGTACTTGTACTTAATTATGACATAAGAGCAACAGAAATACATGTTGTTCTAGAAGAACCAAAGTTTAGCTTGACTGTATGTCAGCTTAATTTAGACAGCGTGACACCTTAGATAAATCTCATATCGATAAAACACGGGAGATATGTTGGGTATATAAGTATGTAGGCCTTAGACCCTAGTGATCAGAGGTGGATCTAGCTTATTAGGTGTGGGTTCGGTCGAATCCAATCACTTTTGCTTAAACATTGTATTTATATTAGAAAATTCATAATATATATATAAATCTTTAAGTACGAACCCAGTAACTAAGATAAGCTAGATTCCGCAATAATATAAAATTAAAATTTTGGCCCCGCTTTGCTAGTGGCGCGTTTTAAAGCCGTACAAATTAAGTTCAAAGCGAACAATATCATTAGTCGAGCTATTATGATTAACTTGTATCCCAAAAAATCCATTAAATAGTTTGTTCGCTAATAGAACCACCTCTTATCTCAACTTGGCTCATTAATTGATAATAGTCTTCTTATTCTTCTTATATAATTAATTCAGTCAAGCTTTACTTGGGTATGCGTACTGTCGTCGATCCTCATCAAACCACGTCACAAAAGTTGACTATTTCCCACCAGCTTTTTTTTCTTTTTGGACAAGTTCAACTCTTTCTAACAATACGAAACTGGCATTATTAAAAGCCAACATACAAATGCTATACATATTATATGCAAGTAGTGGATTATTAAATTTGCATGGAAACTAAAATTTTATGATATTTTATTGCTTTTGTCTCGTATTATTATCAACTTTCACACTCCATTGACTTGCTCCCTTTAAATATTATTGTCACCTTCTAATATTTTCTTGTATTTGCCTTAAAAAGTATAGCCTTTTCCCCTCATTTTCACCATCTCTTCCTCCTCCTTCTCCACCATTGCCTGTAACTTTTTCATCTCCTTCTTATTAAATTCTTTTCAATAATTGACTCTTCATTTTGTCCAATGGATCCACCGGAACACCCCGCCGGAAAGTCGCCGAAAAGAGAGCTCCAAGGCCCCCGGCCAACACCTCTTAAAGTACGTAAAGATTCACATAAGATCAAAAAACCACCGGTGGTGCCACATCAGCAACACCACCAGCTACCACCTCAAGCTCCACCACGACCGCCAGTTATAATATACACCGTTTCCCCTAAGGTAATCCATGCAAACCCTACTGAGTTCATGACGTTGGTCCAAAGACTCACTGGACCAGATTCCTCGTCCTCATTTTCCTCGTCGTCCTCCTCATTCCCTTTTCAAGAAAATATGAATATCGGCGCGATATCTCCAGCAGTTAGGTTTGCTTCAATAGAGAAAACAAGAACCCTAGAAGGGAAAAAACCACAAATTTGTGACATGGAAATGGTTGAAGGGATAGAGACAAATAGAGAAGTCGAAAGTAGTAGTGGAGTTTTTCCAGGTATTTTATCTCCAAATCCAGCTTCTCTTCCACCTATACCATCAAATTTCTTCTCACCACCATCTGATCTAAACCCTCTTGGATTTTTCAATGATTTAAGTCCTGTATTACACAGTAACAGGAATTATTTTGGACATAGTTATTTATCTAGCCCTTCAAATTTTGTTTCACCTAGAATAATTCTATCTCCAGGTACTCCATCTTTAGACCTTTTCAGTAACCTCTTTGATGTTTAACAATATATTGAGAAAGAAACACAAATGGAGACTTCTGCTCGAATTTCACATTTCAAGTATATGGAGTTCCAATTATTGTAAAGGGTGACATTCACTGGGAAGACTTCTCATAATTGGTAGGAAGTTATTTACCTTTTTTTTTTCTCACTTTAATTTATGAGCAGCACTGTTGGGTCATATATAGAATTTCTATTTTTCCTTTGTGATACACGTAACACATATTAGTGTCTTTGATACCAACATTTTTTTTGTTGGTGTATAATTTTTGGCTTGTACTTTCTCAACTCATCATCTGTAATCTATGGAATTCACCTCCTTGTTTTCTTGCGTTTATATCGGAGTATACTCTAGGGTGCTTTTCAAAATTAGAATAAAGTAAAAATGAAGACAATGTCTTTGGCAGTTTGGATTATCGATTGATGGATTATTATACGCAGCGGAAGCAATCCCAGTATCAAAATCATGTGTAATCTAGACAACTAGTATAAACGGGATTTAACAGGTTACTTCTTGAAGCGCGAACAAAACTTCTCTATCACATGAGCCTCCAATTCCACAGCAACTCAATGCAATCTCAACCACACGCACGATCACGATCTCAGAACATTCCACGATCTTCTACTGTGTTACCCAAATAATATCCGAAAATAGTAATTTCGTGTGGGCGAAATTTTTCTAGGAAAAAGGGGCTGAAATTCGGCCACCATCTGCTCATCCCTCTAGGTGGAAAACCTTATGTAGTTATAGCTCAAGTTTTAAGGGTTAAAACCCTTTCTCAAAACCTGTTGGGTTTTCTTTTCCACCAGAAAAAGTGATTCCTTTATTTTCTACTATTTAGGCACAGTAGGGACCACATAATTTAATTAACAAGACTCCAATTGTGGAATTAATTTCTAATTTTTGAAATTAATATCTACCATAATCAATTACGAATTATTCCACTAAAAATTCGTAATTGCACTCCTTATTCAATTTTAAAATTCATCCATTAAATCTTATTTAACCCCCCATGTTAAGATTCAGACACTAATCAATTAAATTAAATTACTGACGATTTAATTTATTGATTATTTTCTTTAGACTTTCGCTTAACTTATTTCATGTGTCAGATACAAAAGTCACCGGCCGAGTTTACACATGAAAAACTTATAAGCTTTCATAAAGGTGTATCATCAATCTCTAAACCGAGACATGGATTCCATCAACTAACTATTACTTCGCCAATGTACATTATTATTATCCGATTTACCAGGCATATTGACCCACGAAAGAATCTCTCCTTTTAATAAATTAAAACAATAATAATATACACAACTAATAATAATTATATCAAGATTAAGAGTATAAGTACATTTAATGGCTAGAGAGTTTATTTTATTAAGTCAGTATAAAATACTTATCTCTACTTGGTCCATTCAATACATACAAAATGTACTAGCACTAGAAGTTGGAATTAAACCATTCCCATAATCAAAACAAATTATATTTAATCTTGTGCTATAATCATTCCTGATGGTTTGTCCAATTCCATCATTAGATTGTGAACTCAAACTTTATATTTATAAGAACCGATGATCTAATCTTCCGTGTATAAGCTAAACTCTATACACTAAATCATCTACTATATAAGCAAAGGACAAAGACTAATATATGATATATTTAAAACTTTATTAAAATTGAATAAACAATTATTCCATAATAAATACTATATCTAAACCAAATCCATGGTTAATAGTATATATCCCAACAATCTCCCACTTACTTTTAACCATGACAATTATTAAAATATATTATATCCAAATGCATGGTTAATAGTATATGCCCTAACAATCTCCCACTTAGACGTATAACCATGCATCTACAACTTTCTAGGCATTCTTTTACATGACTATTAAAAATCTTCACCAAATAAGGTTTTGTTAAAGAATCTTGCCAAGTTATTTCTGATGCAATATTTGTCCAGTAGTGCTTTTGGTAACCATCTAGTTTGCTATTAAACTCTTCAGGGATCCTGTTACTCAAACTATCCCAAGAGTGTACACCGAACTATGATTTTCTTTAGCATTCTCCCACTACGACTTAGTACTACTAATATTACCTTCATTATCTTACGACATTGAAATATTAGTGACTTCTTACTGTAGTGTTCACTGTTCAAACATCACTCCCACTCGATAAAGGCATATTATGTCTATTAACGTTCTCCCACTACTTAAATGCAATGGAACATCAATTCTGACTTGTGGGTTTTTGTAACGACCCGATTGGTCGTTTTTCTTTCTAGAACCCCGTTTCCCTAAATAAGACATCCCGTACTTGCTTTTATTGATTTATGACTTGCGGGGATGGTTGGTTTGGGATTTGGAAGAGTTTGGGTTGAAACCGGGACACTTGGTTCCTTAAGGTTGGCTTAAAAGGCCAAGATTGACTTCGGTCAACATTTTGAGTGAACGACCTCTGAATCGAGATTTGAAGGTTCCAACAAGTTCATATGATAATTTCGGACTTGGGCGTATGTCCAGATCGGGTTTTGGATGACCCGGGAGCGTTTAGCGCCTAATAGTGAAAGTTAATTCCTTAAGGATTTTGAAGTTCCTAAATATTTGGTTTGGAGCAGGTTATTGCGTTATCGAGGTCCAAATGAAATTCCGAGACTGGGAATAGTTACGTATTTTTATTTAAGACTTGCACGCAAAATTTGGTATCAATCCGAGTAGTATAAGTGTGTTTCATCGCATTGGATGCGAATTGAAGAAATTGAAGCTCATAAGTTTGATTCAATTGGTTTTAGGGGGTGATTCTTAGATTTACCATTGTTTCGGGCGTTCCGAGGGTTTGAGCAAGTCCGTTTCATGATTTGAAACTTGCCGGTATGTTCGGGCGGGGCCCCGAGCGTTAGTCGGACGAGGCTCGAGTTGAGTAAGGAAATATTGGAAAGAGCTGAAGCTCCAGGTTGCTGTCATAACTGCACCTGCGGTTGGCCAGCCGCAGGTGCGAAACCATAGAAGCGGTCAACCCTTCGCAGGTGCGGCCCTAGAGGAGGAGCTAGGAACCGCAAACGCGGCTCTCTTCTGCAGCGGAACCGCAGAAGCGTCCCCTAGAACGCGTAGCTACTATTATGCTAATTGTCCGGGTAGTTTAGGGCCTGTATCATGCCACACATGTAAATGCTTACGTTCTTGCTTGCTACTGAGATCACTTAGGACATGTTAGGGATTGAAAATAAATATAAACAAATGTACACACTTACTTGAGAACTTGTATGGAATTATTTGACTATAAATGCGCCCTTATGTGCCTTCTTGATAATAATTGCTATTTGTGGATCGGTCCGATCGCCTCGGTAGAAATAGATGCATCTATGGTTTGCGCCATTCGACCCTCTGGCAGTGCACAGTTATTATTATGTTGGACCATGCCGTCCGACCTCGGCATAATTTGCGCATGTTATTTATGTGGAATTCACCCATGATTTACTCTGTTTAAATGCCTTGAAATGTGAGTTAATATATATATATATATATATATATATATATATATATATATATATTTTTGTCACTAATTTTTTTTACATATTTTAGTTCTTTAAGTCCAAAAGAACCACATTTTGGTTCGAACTCAAGCTTTCAACGCTTATAATTACCTCTCAACATTGTAGGGACATTGGACGACAATACATATATGAAATATAGATGCCACTGCTTAATTTTTACCTTTAAAAGATAGTGCAATATTGCTACAGATACACAACTCATAGTAATGACACCATTCTTATTGCCACTGCATCAGTTCTCCAATTCAACCAAATAATGGTTAAAAGTGGTTGGATAAAGTGTTAGGCACTCTTCGAGGTCTACAATTATGGGTCTCGGCAATTCTAAATTATGTGAATTATGTAATTAGGTTAGGTGATCAAATAAACAAAGAAAAACATAGAAGTCGAAGAGTCTTATCATAACACATAATAATCAGTACAAATCTTTAATGATTACAAGTGTAGAACTGTGTTGGTCTACATTAAATGACTAGGTGTAAACAGCAAGCATATAAATAAAGGGAGGGAGTCCTAAGTTTTTTTAGCCTAAAGGATCACCCTGTGCATCATAAATAATACTTGCCAACTCACTTAAAGTAAGGGGTGCTCATAATTAATATTCAGCAGCACAGACTATCATCTCCTGCTACCCAGTTATTATGTTGAAGTTGTTACTTAAAGGCACTCTACAATTCCAAACTGTATCCTATGTGTGTACTACACGTCCTATACCTATGGTCCAGGAGGCTTTGGACCTCTATTTGGGTGGTTCTAGACTTTACCTAGGTTGCTCAAAGTGATAAAACTAATCGCGCATTAAAAACAAGTAGGACTGCCGGGGGGGGGGGGGTTCTTTTCTGTCTTTTTTCTTTGGGAAGATGAGGAGAGGGGGTGGACAGAGGTTTTCTTTTTCAGTTTTTTTTTTCTCGAATTATGACACCTGTTAGATGCTGATTGGCGCGTGCAATAACAATCTTTAAGTAGATGTGGTCAAACACCGAAGTGGTGTGTAATTGACACACCTTTAAAAGTTTTAGTGTGTAATATTATTCCCGCATTTAACAGGTGTGTAAGGGAAATTTGGGCACAAAGTCGATGGATAAAGTATGTATTTTGCCTAAAATAAACTCCACAAAGATCATTGTATGGATTAGGCATTTGTGAATATTTAGTGAAAGTACATGAATGATGTTATTTGTCCATGTCTTTTAATGAAGTGAACAATATGTATTAATTGAGTTAGTTATAATTGTTGGATGACATAATTCTCATGACAACTCAAGAAGAGCTCTAGACAAAACTTTGTCTCGGACTTGAACATTTAACAAGCATGTTTGTATTTACCAACAATATCTATTTATACCTAAAAGGTTCTGAGCCTAATAGACAATTCGTTTTGTTTTCTTTTACTATATGTTTCCCCTTTTTTGCACACCTTTGAGAAGAACTTATTAGCGTTTTCCCTCAAATTCCTAGCTTTAGGCTGGCTGAATACAGTTTTGGGTCACGACTCAAGAATACTACTCTTGCATATCATAAGGAAAAATTGTTACTGAAAAAAGACTATATATTTGAATAGAAAGAAAAACAGTACTACTATGGAAAAATAACACCCAAAAATAACATTTAAAAAAAAGAAGAAAACAAATACTATAAAGACAGAAAACAGTAAAACTTAAAACTATACAGATGAACTGTTTTGCCAATCCTATCCTATACTCTAGACTATCTCCTTTGAGGGCTTTGTTCCATTGTCTCGTGGCTTTGATTCTGCATGGTCATCATCCACGAACTTCTTCCAGTACCAATGCTCTCTCCAAACTTGAGACATCTCTTCAATTGGTATATTCTTTGTTTCCGGCACGTACAAGTAGACAAACACAGTCATTATTAAGACAAACGCCGCAAAGAAGATAAATAGACCAAACTTCATCCCACATAGCATCTTCAAGAATATTTGTGCTACTCCAAATGTGAAAAACATGTTCATGGAGACCGTAACACATTGTGCTGCTGATCGAACTTCCAATGGAGATATCTCACTCGGAACCAACCATCCTAATGGACCCCATGAATACGCAAAGTTAGCCACGAATACACAGATGCAGACAACCACTAAAGCTGCAAACCAAAGTGGCAAATCTGTTGCAGTCCCTGTCGTTCCGAATTTTGCCCCAATAAGAGCTGCCACTGCTGTTTGGAATATACACATGAAGATGCCACCCCAGAAGAAGAGTATTCTCCTGCCAAATTTATCCGTACAAAAGACTGAAATAAAAGTTGCACCCACGTTGACACCGCCGGTGATAGCAGCTGACATAAGCGAAGCGTTACTCTTGAACCCTAATGTTTGGAAANCAAGGAACCTCGGACGGCACCTCAATTGCACGAACTCAGATGGACCTCAAACTCCATCCCCAAAGACCTCCCAACCATTGATTCTCTGTCCAGAAACCTCTCTTTCTCGTCTCTCTATCTCTGTTTTTGATTTCCTTTTCAACCTCAATTTCTTTGTACTGTGATGCAATTACTACTGGAACCAAAGGAATTTGCAGTAAAGAAGGTCTAAGGTTTGATTTCATAAATTGGTTTCTTTGTGCTTTTCGTTCCTTCCCTAATTATTTCATTTTTTCTTTGCCGTTTTCTTAGCTTTTGTTTCTCGTCCTTCTCTTTTTGAGTTGACTCAGAAGATATGAAGGCTGTGTGTATGTGTTGAGACAGCATCTGTGGTTTATTTTCGTTGGATAAGATGAAGCTAGGGGTCTATTGTGTATCCCCAATTCTCACAAACGGCTCCCTTTGATTTTTAGGAGTCTAGGGTCTTATAGGTATAGAGTCTAGGTTTACATTTGTGTATTTTGCCAATTAGTCCCTAGGTCTTTTACGTATTAGGTCCTCATGGTCTTTTTACTTGTTTTAGTTCCAAAGAAGAGTCTATAAGGGTCCCTAAGCTTAATTGACTAATCCGAATTAGGCCAAGAATTGAGCTCTAAAACTCTTAAAATTGTAATACAACACCTTAATTGACTCATTTTAAAATAAGATAAAAATACTACACAATGCCAAAGATAATCCTAATTAATTAAATCAAACATGAAACTATTTTTTGTGTTTTCGAAATTATATAGAGATAAAAACAACGTACTATTTTTGTATTTTTAAAAAAATTATGAAAAAATATTATAAACTAAAAAATATTTTTTTTAGAAATTTTTTCCAATTNTTAAATATTTACATGCTAAAATATAAAAAATCTTGGGGAGGGTCAAAATCCACATGTCTACATGTATCGTGACCTGAGGCAGCATTATTGGTGGTGGCGATTGAAGAAAGACATTGTTGAGTACGTGGCTAGGTGCTTGAATTGCCAGCAGGTTAAGTATGATTACCGCAGGCTAGGTGGCCTACTTCAGTAGATGCCTATACCTGAGTGAAAATGGGAGCGCATTACTATGGACTTCGTAGTTAGGTTGCCACGGACATTGCGGAAGTTTGACGTAGTTTGGGTCATTGTCGATAGATTGACCAAATCGACACACTTCATTCCGGTGGTGACTACTTATACTTCAGAGAGGTTGGCTAAGATCTACATTCGGGAGATAGTTCGATTGCACGGTGTGCCTGTTTCCATTATATCAGACAGAGGCTCTCAGTTAACTTTCCATTTCTGGAGAGCCGTTCAGAGTGAGTTGGGGAACCGTGTGGAGCTCAGCACATCATTTCACCCGCAGACCGACGGGCAGTGGGAGTAGACTGTTCAGATTTTGGAGGACATGCTCAGGGCATATGTGATTGACTTTGGAGGGCAGTGGGATCAGTTCTTGCCTTTGGTGGAGTTTGCTCACAACAACAGTTATCAGTCCAGCATCGAGATGGCTCCATTTGAGGCTTTATACGGTCGACGACGTCGTTCTCCTATCGGGTGGTTCAAGCCTAGTGAGGCTAAGTTGTATGGTGCACACTTAGTCAAAGATGCGCTGGGAAAGGTAAAGTTGATTCAGGAAAGGTTTCACACGGCACAGTCCAGACAGAAGAGTTACGTAGAAGGCGCGTGATGTATCATTCATGGTCGGCGAGAAGGTTCTCTTGAAAGTCTTGCCGATGAAGGATATTATGAGATTCGGGAAGAAGGGCAAGTTGAGCCCAAGGTTTATAGGCCATTCGAGGTGTTGAGGCGAGTTGGGGAGATTGCTTATGAGCTTGCTTTACCTCCCAGCCTATCAGAATTTCATCCAATTTTTCACGTGTCTATGTTTCAAAGGTATCACGCCGACTTGTCTCATGTGTTAGACTTCAGTACTATTCAGCTGGATAAGAGCTTGGGTTACGAGGAGGAGCCAATTGCCATTGTTGATAGACAGGATTGCCAGTTGAGATCCAAGAGCATTTCTGCGGTGAAGGTCCAGTGGAGGGGCCAACCAGTCGAGGAGGCGACTTGGGAGTCCGAGGAGGATATGCGGAGTAGATATCCACACTTATTCAGCACTTCAGGTATGAATCTAAACCCGTTCAAGGACAAACGTTTGTTTAAGAGGTGGAGAATTAATGACCCGACTGGTCGTTTTGCTTTTTAGAACCCCGTTCCCCTAAATAAGACATCCCATACTTGCTTTTACTGATTTATGACTTGCGGGGATGGTTGGTTCGGGATTTGGAAGAGTTTGGGTTGAAATCGGATACTTGGTTCCTTAAGGTTGGCTTAAAAGGCCAAGTTTGACTTCGGTCAACATTTTGAGTGAACGACCTCAGAATCGAGATTTGAAGGTTCCAACGGGTTCGTATGATGATTTCGGACTTGGGCGTATGTCTGGATCGGATTTTGGATGACCCGGGAGCGTTTACGCCTAATATTGAAAGTTGATTCCTTAAGGATTTTGAAGTTCTTAAATGTTTGGTTTTATCGAGGTCCGAACGGAATTTCGAGACCGGAAATAGTTCCGTATTGTCATTTAAGACTTGCACACAAAATTTGGTATCAATCCGAGTAGTATAAGTGTGTTTCATCGCATTGGATGCGAATTGAAGAACTTGAAGTTCATAAGTTTGATTCAATTGGTTTTAGGGGGTGATACTTAGATTAACATTGTTTCAGGCGTTCCGAGGGTTCGAGCGAGTCAGTTTCATGATTTCAAAATTCCAAGTATGTTCGGGTGGGGCCCCAGGGCCCCTGAGCGTCAATCGGACGAGGCTCGAGTTGAGTTAGGAAAATTGGAAAGAGCTGAAGCTCCAGGTTGCTGTCATAACTGCACCTATGGTTGGCCAGCCGCAGGTGCAAGACCGCAAAAACGGCCAACCCTTCGGAGGTGCGGCCTAAGGAGAGGAGCCAAGAACCGCAGATGCGGCTCCTCTTCCGCAGAAGCAAAACCGTAGAAGCGGAACCGCAGAAGCGTCCCCTGGACCGCAGATGCGGTCCCAATCAAGCCGGTCCAGTTCCGCAGATGCGGACCTTCCCTCCCAGAAGCGAGGCTGCAGATGCGGTCCCCTAACCGCAGGTGCGGAAATCGCTGAAGGCAGTGCCTTCATTTAATACGGGAATGTGTCATTTTTGACACATTTCATTCATTGTTTGGACGATTTGGAAGCTTCCAAAGAGGGAATTTCAACCTAGCAATTGTGAGGTAAGCTACTCCTACTAATGTGAGTTTCATACTTGGTTTTTGGGTAGATTAACACCTAAAGATTAGTAAAAATCATGGGATTAGAGTAAAACCTAGGATTTTTATAAAAACAAGATTTTACCACGAAATTTGTTATGGAATGAGGTAAAAATCATATAATCTTGATCCTTCGGTTATGGGTAACAACTTCCCTCGAGAATTTCCGGAATCCGGGCACGTGGGCCCGGGGATGGATTTTAGGAAACTTGTATTTAGGGTTAAGAAATTACTTTAATAATTAGAATATGAACTCTTGAGCTTGTATTGACTAGTTCTTACCCCGTTTGATTAGTTTTGGATCGTTCGGCTCCGATTTGAGGGTTTGAGCGCGTTCTTGATATTGGAAGTAAGCTTTGGAGCAAGGTGAGTCTCCTTTCTAACCTCGTAAGAGGGAAATAAACCCCTAGGTGAATTAAATAAATGTATTTGATTGTCTGTGTGGGCTACGTACGTACGTGGTGACGAGAGTCTGTGCGTAGCTACTACTATGCTAATTGTCTGGGTAGTTTAGTGCCCGTATCATGCCATACTTGTAAATGCTTACGTTCTTGCTTGCTACTGAGATCACTTAGGACATGTTAGGGATTGAAAATAAATATAAACGAATGTACGCACTTACTTGAGAACTTGAATGGAATTATCTGACTATAAATGCACCCTTAAGTGCCTTCTTGATAATAAATTGCTATTTGTGGATCGGGCCGATCGCCTCGGTAGAAATAGATGCATCTATGGTTCGCGCCATTCGACCCTCTGGCAGTGCACAATTATTATTATGTTGGACCCGGCCGTATGACCTCGGCATAATGTGTGCATGTTATTTATGTGGAATTCACCCATGATTTACTCTGTTTAAATGCCTTGAAATGTGAGTTAATATATGATGTGACTGAATCTGATATATATATATTGTTGCTCCTTGTTCTGAGTATGTCATTATATACATGCCATTCATCCTTACATATTATTGATATTGACCTTAGTAAGTGTCAAGTCGACCCCTCGTCACTACTTCTTCGAGATTAGACCGGATACTTGCTGGGTACATGTTGTTTATGTACACATACTACGCTTCTGTACTTAACTGTACAAGATCTGAGGCAGGTGCATCTAGTTACCCCTCTGGTGCGCGTTCCTGATTCCTGGTTAGGATCTCATGGTGAGCTGCCCCTTCTGAGACGTTCAGCAGCATTACCGGAGCTTCTCTTCTTTTATTGTTATTATGTACTGTTTATCCTGTTTCAGGCAGTAGGATAGTGTTATTCTTTTTGTACATTGTAGTAGTTGCCCTAGTACTTGTGACACTAGTTCCTTGCACACACTATAGACTATATTATTTTTTGGGATGTAACCATATTATTACGAACTTGTTAATTAATGACTATTTGAAAAAATGTTGAGATTGTTTTTGGTAAATTAATAAGAACTCATTAGATAAATTAGGGTTGGCTTGCCTGGCAACGGTGCCGGGCGCCATCACGACCTATGATGGAATTTGGGTCGAGACAATTTTGATGTTTTTGAACGTCAATTGCCTTATTTTCTTTAGGACAATGAAATAAAACTCCATTCTTTTTATTGGATATTCAATAAACATGCACCTATGTATTCTTAGTTCCAACTTACATATCTGCTTTCTCTTTCTGCACATATGCAGGACAATCGTATATCTGACCGTGCCACGGACTGAGCTTACATTCAGTCCACAGTTCTATAAATGTCCCAGGTACTAACTTAAAAGGAACTAATTTCATAATGTAATTTACAGTTTCTAGGAAATATTCCAAAAACAAATAAGGCAATCTGAATAACACGTCATTAATCTATCTATGTCAAAAAGAGACTTATTTTTTTTTCTACCACACCACTCTATTATGGAGTTTACGGTGTAGTCAACTGAGATGTAATCCCTAGTTCTGATAAGTAACAAAAGAACTCTTTAGAGAGGTGCTCGCTACTACAATCTAATTGCAGTAACTTAATATATTTTCTTGGTGCTTCTCAGTTTCAAGTCTTAAAAACCTTAAATTGCTTAAATTATTAAAACATACGGTGCATCAAATAAATATATTAATATTTTGTGTAATCATTTATGAATGTCAAAAAACACTCAAAACTATCTCTTACGAGTATGTTCATTTAACCATACAAATCAGAAGGGATTTATTCTAGCTTATCACTAGCTTTATTTCCTTTTGAAGGGAAACATCCTTTAGTCAAATTTCCTTCCAATCAGGATTCACAAGTTGGTAGTGCCTCTACTTTCAATGAACATTAAGGTCCATCCTTGACCAACTTGAAATCCTATCCAGATTAATATGACTTAGACAAAAAGTGCACAGATAAGTTTTACTCAATTTCGAAGAACATATTCTCTTATGAGGTAGACTAATATTGTTCTATTTAGGAGAGACATTAATATACAATAACAAGGTCATGTATTCATGTACCACAAGAGATAAAATGTTAATCAATCTCAATAACTTAAGAGTTATTCAAAAAATAAAATAATTATCCATCTCTTATTTTGCCCAGAAACCGGAATTAAATTTCTTCTAACTAAAAGTACATATATTGCATCCTTTCAATTAATGTCTTATCACTAAAAGAAATTTTAACAAGTAATACGACAAATTGCATAAAGTCATTGTGGAGTTGAGATAAAAATATTAAATAGATCATAATAAGTCAAAACACTGAATAGTAAAATTCAAACCGCATTCAATATTTATATACATACATGCATCTCGAATAATAAATTTCGATGGGAAAAGAATCATTCATGCGAAGTATATTATATAATGCAAGAATTACACAATCCAAAAATAAATAGAACCAACTCATATGGAGAGTATACTATTATTTTCAGTCAATTGTATAAAATATTTTAATACAAAAATTTTAAACACACTACACATATATGTAAGCATCTTGCATAGTAATTTCAATGGGAAAAGAAATACTCATGCAACATACATATGTAATGCCAGATTATTCACTCCAATAATTAAAACAGACCCAACTCAGATAGAGAGCATACTGTTAATTTAAGTCAAGTGAACATCATAATTAATAGCTCTAGTTCCATTGATCCAACATGTACACTCAGATGGAGTAAGTACACGATATCAATTACTAGTATTTCACCAAGTGAACTTACAATAAATTTATCCGTGTCACGACCCCGGTTCGCCCTCCGTGAACCATCATGATGGCACCTAGTCTCTACGACTAGGTAAGCCTAACAAATGCGGAAAAATAAACGAAACTTGCGGAAGAAATAATCAAAACCAAAATAACTGAATGGAAACAATAGTTATAATGCCGCTTGGCATATACAACGCAACATTCTCAAACCAAGTACACTATCCCAAAACCCGAAAACTCACGGGAAGACAAGCCTTTGGAATATCTAACAGTCTAACTCCAGAATATCTAACAAGAAAGAAAATACAGAAGGGCAACGTTTAACAGCTAGAATAGAAAGGGACTCCTCGGTCTGCGGACGCGGAAGATGTACCTCAAAGTCTCTAGAGCAGATGCCTCCCTCAAGGATGGTAGGCCTGAGTAGCGGTACCTGGATTTGCACATGAAAAACATGCGCAGAAAGGGCATGAATACACCACATCGGTACTCAGTAAGTGCCAAGCCTAACCTCAGTAGGCTAGGGCCCTACTGAGGTTAAATAAAGGATATAATTTGACAGTATAGAACAGAAAGCAGTATAAGTATGTACAACAGCAAAGGTAACACAGATATTGAGAACAACAACAACTACACGGGAACAATGTAAACACCGAAGGAGAATACAACTCAAACTCCAATAATATCAACCGGGGATCTTACAGGATACCGTCTGAAGTCCCAAATACACATATCCAATAAGTCTCTCGGGATACCATCCCTTAATCCAGCTCATTGTATACGGGAATCTACCGAAAACCCGTTCCGTAGTCCCAAATATAAATACCCAGTACTGGGGGAATCTACCGGGTGCATTCCCGTAGTTCCATATAACTGTGCAGGGGGATCTACCGGAATCCCACATCCGTAGTCCGAAATGTAAACAGACAAGGGGGGAGCTACCGGAATCCCACATCCATAGTCCCAATGTAAATACACAACAACAACAGGAGAAATGCTCAGAAAATATCTAACTTCATATTAAGGCAAACAAATAGTCTAGCCTAGCATGCTGCACAGACAGCAGGTAAAGCAGTTAAACAAATAAAGCAATTTAATCACTTAGGCATGCTTTTACTAAGCTAACACATGCTTAAATAGTACAAGAACTAAACAGGAAAGTAAACATACTAGTAGTACTTAATGAAAGCCGGATTTCCAACAATTAGCACAAGTACGCACTCGTCCCTTTACGTACAAGGCATTTTAATTATCAAATATACCAAATCCTAAGGGAATAGTCTCCCACACAAGGTTAGGCAAGCCACTTACCTCGAACAAGCTCAAATCAACCCGAAACCACGCTCTTGCCACGAGTACTCGACTCCAAATGACCCAAATCTATTCAATTCAATTGCATATTGTAAATAACACTTCAAGTAACTGATTCTACAATTAAATTCTAAGCTAATACGTGAAATTAGGTAAAATGACCAAAACGCCCTCAGGCCCACGTCTCGGAATCGGGTAAAATTTATATTTCTAGAATCCTCACACTCTCACGAGTCTAACCATATAAAAATTATCCAAATCTAATGTCAATTCCCCAATCAAAACTCAATTTCTTGGCCTAAGAACTTTCCCCCAATTTTCATACAAATCCCGAAAATAAATGATGAATTCTTGTTTAGATTAATGTGTTATAAGCAAAAAGGACTTTAGAATCGTTACCCAATCGATACCTCTGAAAATCCTTCAAAATCTCGCTCAAATTCAAGCTCCCAAGCTTAAGTTTTGAATAAAAATGGCTAACCCTAGATTTTGAAATCTTATATTCTGCCCAGGTATTCCTTCTTCGCGAACGCGGTCAAAGCCTTGCGTTCGCGAAGCACAAAATTAACTTTGACCAAAAACCTCTTACGCGAACACGACAAGGCCCTCCCGAACATGATGCTTTACCCAGACGAACCTTCGCGAACGTGTTCCGTCCATCGCGAACGCGATGAGTTAATTCTACTGAAGCCCAGCCTCTCGATTCCTTCTATGCGAACGCGATGCACCAAATCCTTAGCCCTTCGCAAACGCGGAGCTCCCATCGCGAATGCGAAGGCTTAACCTTTGCCTTCCTCAACTGACTCTTTGCGAACGCGAGAGTCCACTCGTGAATGCGAAGGGTAAAATTCCTCTGCAACAGCTGAACAAAATCTGCAACTTTTTTACAACTTAAAATGATCCGTTGAGCATCCGAAACACACCCGAGGCCCCCGGGACCTCAACCAAAGGAATCAACATATCCTAAAGCCTTATTCAAACTTGTACCAATCTTCAAAACACCTCAAACGACATCAAATCAACCAAAACACATCGGATTCAAGCCTAAGTTTCCAAAATCTTCCGAATTCCGCTTTTGATCAAAAACCCAATCAAACCGCATCCGAATGACCTGAAATTTTGCACACACATCCCAAATGACATAACGCAACTACTGTAACTCTCGGAATTCCATTCTGACCCTCGTATCAAAATCTCACTATCGAACCAGAAACTTCAAAAATTCAACTTTCGGCATTTCAAGCCTAAATTAGCTACGGACCTCCAAAACTCAATCCAAACACGCCCCTAAGCCCAAAATCACCTAACGGAGCTAACGGAACCATTAGATTTCCATTCCGAGGCCGTCTTCACACTGTTCTGACTACGGTCAACTTTCCAACACTTAAACTCTCACTTAAGGACTAAGTGTCCCAAAACTCTCCGAAACTTAAAACCGAACATCCCGACAAACCAAAATAGCAGAAATAAACACGTGGAAAGCAGTTAATAGGGGATCGGGGCGTTAATTTTTAAGACGACCTGCCGGGTCGTCACATCCTCCTACATTTAAACATTCGTTCGTCCTCGAACGAGCATAGAGACATACCTGAAGTGGTGAAAAGATGAGGGTAACGGCTGCGCATATCCTGCTCGGTCTCCTAGGTCGCCTCCTCGACCGGCTGACCCCGCCAGTGAACCTTCACTGATACAATGTTCTTTGACCTTAGATTTCTAACCTGCCTGTCCAATATTGCCACTGGCTCCTCAACATAGGATAGGTCCTTGTCCAGCTGGACTGAACTGAAATCCAACACGTGCGATGGATCACTGTGATACCTCCGGAGCATCGAAACATGAAATACCTGATGGACTCCTACCAAGCTGGGAGGTAAGGCAAGCTCATAAGCAACCTCCCCAACACGCCTCAATATCTCAAAATGGCCAATAAACCTCGGACTCAACTTCCCTTTCTTCCCAAATCTCATAACGCCTTTCATAGGCGAAACCCAAAGCAGAACCCGCTCTCCAACCATATAGGAAACATCACGAAACTTCAGGTACGCATAGCTCTTCTGTCTGGACTGGGCTGTACGGAGTCTATCCTGAATTACCTTAACCTTCTCCAAAGCATCCTGAACCAAGTCTGTGCCCAATAACCTAGCCTTACCCGGCTCGAACCAACCCACCTGAGATCTACACTGCCTACCATATAAAGCCTCATACGGTGCCATCGGAATGCTGGACTGATAATTGTTGTTGTAAGCAAACTCTGCCAATGGCAAGAACTGATCCCAAGACCCTCCAAACTCGATCACACACACACACAGAGCATATCCTCAAGAATCTGAATGGTGCACTCAGACTGCCCGTCCGTCTAAGGTGTGAAATGCTGTACTCAACTCTACCCGAGTACCCAAATCATGATGAACGACCCTCCAGAACCGTGATGTGAACTGAGTACCTCTATCCGAAATGATGGAAACTGGAATACCATGCAGATGAACAATCTCCCGGATATAAATCTCCGCCAACCGCTCCGAAGAATAAGTAGTACACACAGGAATGAAATGAGCGGACTTGGTCAGCCGATCCACAATCACCCAAATAGCGTCGAACTTCCTCAAAGTCTGCGGAAGCCCAACTACAAAGTCCATGGTGATCAGCTCCCACTTCCACTCCGAAATCTCTATCTGCAGAAGCAACCTACCCGACCTTTGGTGCTCATACTTCACCTGCTGACAGTTGAGGCGCCGAGCTACAAACCCAACTATATCTTTCTTCATCCGCCTCCACCAATAGTGCTGTCTCAAATCCTGGTACATCTTCGCGGCACCCGGATGAATGGAGTACCGTGAACTGTGGGCCTCTTCTAGAATCAGCTCCCGAAGCCCATCAACATTGGGTACACAAACCCGACCCTGCATCCTCAATACTCCGTCCTCGCCAATGGTCACATCTCTAGCATCACGATGCTGAACCTTGTCCTTAAGGACAAGCAAATGAGGGTCATCATACTGCCGCTCCCTGATACAATCAAATAAGGAAGACCGAGAAACCATGCAAGCTAGAACCTGACTAGGCTCCGAAAGATCCAATCTCACAAATTGGCTGGCTAAGGCTTGAGCATCCATCGCCATAGGCCTCCCTGATACTGGTAGATAAGCCAAACTCCCTAAACTCTCCGCCCGGCGACTCAAAGCATCAGCCAACACATTGGCCTTGCCCGGGTGATATAGAATAGTGATATCATAGGCCTTCAGCAACTCTAACCACCTCCTCTGATGCAAATTTAGATCCTTTTGCTTGAACAGGTGCTGCAAGCTCCGATGGTCAGTATAAATCTCACAAGGCACACCGTATAGATAATGGCGCCAAATCTTCAGGGCGTGAACAATGGAAGCTAACTCAAGGTCATGGACAGGGTAATTCTTCTCATGTATCTTCAACTGTCTGGACGCGTAGGCAATCACCCTACCGTCCTGCATCAACACCGCTCTGAGGCCAACCCTCGAGGTATCACAATAGACCGTATAAGACCCCGAACCTGTAGGCAATATCAAAACTGGGGCCGTAGTCAAAGCTATCTTGAGCTTCTGAAAGCTCACCTCACAGTCTTCCGTCCACTGGAATGGAGCACCCTTCTGGGTCAGTCTAGTCATAGGGGCTGCAATCGATGAAAACCACTCCACAAAACGACGGTAGTAACCTGCCAAACCGAGAAAACTGGGGATCTCTGTAGCTGAGGATGGTCTGGGCCAACTCTGCACTGCCTCTACCTTCTTCGGATCCACCCGAATACCCTTACTCGATACCACGTGGCCTAAGAATGCCACGGAATCCAACCAAAACTCCCATTTTAAAAATTTTGCATATAACTTCTTTTCCCCCACAGTCTGAAGCACTGTCCTCAGGAGTTGCTCATGATCTTCCCGATTCCGGGAATATACCAGAATGTCATCAATAAAGCAATGACAAAAGAGTCAAGATATGGCCGGAATACACTGTGCATCAAATGCATAAAGGCTGCTGGGGCATTGATCAGCCCAAATGACATAACAAGGAACTCGTAATGACCATACCAAGTGCTGAAAGCAGTCTTCGGGATATCTGGCTCCCGAATCTTCAACTGATGGTAACCTGAGCGGAAGTCAATCTTAGAAAACACCCATGCGCCCTGAAGCTGGTCAAACAGATCATCAATACGAGGCAAAGGATAGCGGTTCTTCATTGTAACCTTGTTCAACTGGCAATAATCAATACACATACGCATAGAACCATCCTTTTTCTTCACAAACAAGACAGGAGCACCCAAGGTGATACACTAGGTCGAATAAAACCCTTATCAAGAAATTCCTGCAACTGATCCTTCAACTCCTTCAACTCAGGAGGAGCCATATGATACGGAGGAATAGAAATGGGCTGAGTGCCCGGCAACAAATCAATGCCAAAATCAATATCTCTATCAGGCGGCATGCCTGGAAGATCAGCTAGAAGCACATCGAAAAAGTCCCGTACTACTGGAACTGTATCAATTGAAGGGATGTCAATACTGACATCTCTCACATAGGCTAGATACGCGTCACACCCCTTCTCAACCAAACGCTGAGCTTTAAGGAAAGAAATAACTCTACTGGGAGTGTGATCTAAAGCACCCTTCCACTCAACACGCGACACACCTGGCATAGCCAACGTCATGGTCTTGGAGTGGACAATCAAGAATAGCATAATGGGGCGACAACCAGTCCATGCCCAAGATAATATCAAAGTCTACCATGCTGAGCAACAATAAATTGACTCTAGTCTCAAAACCACTAAGAGCAACCAAACACGATCGATAAACGCGGTCCACAACAAGAGAATCTCCTACAGGAGTAGAAACATAAATCGGGGAACTCAAAGAATCCCGAGATACACCCAAATGCGGAGCCAAAATAAGAAGACACATAAGAATAAGTGGATCCTGGATCGAATAGAACCGATGCATCTCTGTGACAAACCAGTATAATACCTGTGATGACAGAATACAACGGCCTCGGTACGGGCAGTAAGGGCATTGTATCGGGCCTGGCCTCCCCCTCTAGGGCGACCTCTACCTCCCCAACCTCCACCTCTAGCTGGCTGAGCAGGTGGGGTAGCAACTGGAGCTGTAACCATAGCCTGAGAACTCTGCGGTGTACGCTGTGGCTGAGAAGTCTGTGGAGGTGCACCCCTCCCAAGTCTGGGGCAATCCCTCACCATATGGCGTGTGTCACCACACTCAAAACAAGCTCTGGGTGGACGTGGTGGCTGTGACTGGCTCGGGCCAGGTCTGCTAGACTGACCTCTGAAAGCACCCCGCGCAGGAGGCGCGCTAGAAACTGGAGGTGCATAATAAGGCTCCTGAGGCCTAGGAGGAGCTGGAGCACTACTGGTTGCTGGAAGAGCTGAAAGAACAGGGCGACTCATGTAACCCCTACCATGACGGCCTACAGCTGGGGTACGGGCACCAGAATAATGGCCCGACTCTCAAGACCTCTTGGCCTCCCTCTCCTCTCTCTCCCTAGCATGCATACCCTCAATCCTCTTAGCAATGCTCACCACCTGCTGATAAGGAATCCATCTCCAACTCACGAGCCATGCTAGACCTGATGCTGGGAATAAGCCCCTCAATAAACCGGCGAACCCTCTTGCGAACAGTAGAAACCAAGGCTGGTGCATGCCTAGCCAAACTAGTATAACGGATAGCATTCTCTGAGACAGTCATAGCACCCTGGCGCAAATGCTCAAACTCGGCGCGCCATGCATCTCTTAGGCTCTGAGGAAAAAACTCTCTCAGAAATAGATCTGAAAACTAGGTCCAGGTCAGCGAAGCAGGCTCGTCCGGACTGTCTAACTCATAGGTGCGCCACCACTCATAGGCAGCTCCTCGAAGCTGGAAAATAGTGAATGAAACCCCGCTCGATCCTGATATACCCATGGAACGGAGAATACGGTAGCACTTCTCTAGAAATCCCAAGGCATCATCCGATGCTAATCCACTAAACACTGGAGGATCATATTTCTTGAACCTCTCAAGTCTCCGCTGCTCATCCTCTGAAGCCGCTGCCCTGTTCTCGGGCTGAACTGGCACTGCAGGCGACACAAAAATAATCTCTAGGACCTGATCAACATGCACTCGCTGCTCAGGAGTGCGGGTAGCGGGAGTCTGTACTCCTCCCTCGGCCTAGGATGTAGCTGCAGCAAGGGGAAGCAACCCTGCCTGAGCCAAAGTGGTGTACATGCTCATAAACTGTGCCAGAGTCTCCTGAAGTGCTGGCATGGTAGTAGCAGTAGGTGTGTCAGGTGCCTGAGCTCCGACTGGCAGTGCTGGTGGCTCCTCGGTGGCAGCTCGCGCAGGTGCTCTGGCTGCACCACGTGCGCGTCCTCGACCTCTACCCCGGCCCCGGCCTCTGAAGGCTGCAGTAGGGCCCGCGGGTGCCTGATTATCTCGGGTAGCACGTGTCCTCACCATCTGTGAGAGAATAGAAAACAAAAGTTTAGAATTGTTATACAAAAAATCTCGAACGACAAGGAAATCAAATGAAGTGGAATTTTCCTAACAGTTACATAGCCTTTCGTAGATAAGTACAGACGTCTCCATACCGATCAGCGAGACTCTAATAAGCCGACTTGTGATCCGTGACTCCTATGAACCTAGAGTTTTGATACCAACTTGTCACGACCCTGATTCGCCCTCCGTGAACCATCGTGACGGCACCTAGACTCTACGACTAGGTAAGCCTAACAAATACGGAAAAATAAATGAAACTTGCGGAAGAAATAATCAAAACCAAAATAACTGAATGGAAAAAATAGTTATAATGCCGCTAGGCATATACAACGCAACATTCTCAAACCAAGTACACTATCCCAAAACCCGGAAACTCAGGGGAACACAAGCCTTTGGAATATCTAACAATCAAACTCCAGAATATCTAACAAGAAAGAAAATACAGATGGGTAATGTTTAACAGCTAGAATAGAAAGGGACTCCTCGGTCTACGCGGCAGATGTACCTCGATGTCTCTAGAGCAGATGCCTCCCTCAAGGATGGTAGGCCTGAGTAGCGGTACCTGGATCTGCACATGAAAAACATGCGCAGAAAGGGCATGAGTACACCACGGCGATACTCAGTAAGTGCCAAGCCTAACCTCAGTTGAGTAGTGACGACGAAGGTCAGGGCCCTACTGAGGTTAAGTAAAGGATATAATTTGACAGTATAGCACGGAAAGCAGTATAAGTATGTACAACAACAAAGGTAACACAGATATAGGTAACACAGATATAGAGAACAACAACAACTACACAGGAACAATGTAAACACCGAAGGAGAATACAACTCAAGCTCCAATAATATCAATCGGGGATCTTACAGGATACCGTCGTGAAGTCCCAAATACACATATCCAATAAGTCTCTCGGGATACCATCCCGTAATCCAGCTCATAGTACACGGGGATCTACCAAAAACCCGTTCCGTAGTCCCAAATATAAATACCCAGTACTGGGGGAATCTACTGGGTTCATTCCCGTAGTTCCATATAACTGTGTAGGGGGATCTACCGGAATTCGACATCCGTAGTCCCAAATGTAAACAGACAAGGGGGGAGCTACCGGAATCCCACATCCGTAGTCCTAATGTAAATACACAACAGCAACAGGAGAAATGCTCAGAAAATATCAAATTTCATATTAAGGCAAACAAATAGTCTAGCCTAGCATGCTGCACAGACTGCAGGTGTGATGACCCAAACGGTCATCACTTGTTTTAAATTAAATTCTATGTTTCCGAGGCCTTGAAAACCTCATTTAGAGTCACCTCAAATTGCGTGTGCAGTCCGGGCGCGTAGCCGGAAAGCTTAAATATGAAAATCTATGAAAAATTATAAAATTTGGTTATAAAATGAGCTAATTTGACTTTGGTCAACGTTTTGGGTAAACGGACCCGGACCCATGATTTGACGGTCCCGGAGGGTCCGTAGGAAAATATGGGACTTGGGCATATGCCCGAAATCGAATTCCGAGGTCCCGAGCCTGAGAAAAGAATTTTTAAAGAAAATTGTTTATGGAAATTTGAAATGAAATTTGATTAGAACGTGTTGGTATCGGACCCATATTTTGGTTCCGGCACCCGGTACAGATCTTATATATGATTTAAGATATTTCTGTAAAATTTGGTGAAAAACGGACGTCGTTTGACGTGATTCGGACCTAAATTGCTAAATTTTATACTCGATGAAGTTTGAGAAAAATTTCTTGATTTTGAGGTTTGATTCATTGTTATTGAGGTTATTTTGGCAATTTGATCGCACAGATAAGTTCGTATGATGTTGTTGAGTTAGTACCTATGTTTGCTTAGGAGCCCCGAGGGCTCGGGTGTGTTTCGGATGTGTTTCGGGAGGTTTTTGAATTGAGAAAAAGTTGCAGATTTCTGCTGTTAGTGCCCAGGGATTTTACCCTTCGCGTTCGCGTGGAACCACCAGCGAATGCGTAAGGCAAAAATCCCAGGAGCCCATTTTCTTCTTCGCGAACGCGAAGCTGAGGGGGGAAGACCCTTCGCGAACGCGTCCCTCCACTCGCGAACGCGTAAGGTTGAGGGGAGGGGTCACCTTTTGTTCATCTCGAACGCGACCACTGGTACGCGAACGCGTAGGCTCTAGGAGCCAAAGCTCCATAGACGCGAGCCTTTTCACGCGAACGCGAAGGCCTGGCATGCCTGACTCATCGCGAGCGCGATGTGCCTGTCGCGATTGCGAAGGGAATTTTCACCCAGTGATTTTTTAAAAAGCCAAAAATAGAACACTTCGGGATTCTATAAAAATTTCACAGACCCCTTCTTCTCCAAAGCTCCTAGGCGATTTTTGAAGCAATTCTTCACCATAATCTCTTGGGTAAGTAATCTTTAACTCATTTTCTTCACTTTCCATTAACACCTATTAGATTTCTAGGACTAAATCATGTGAATAAGGGTAGAAAATTAGGGATTTGGGTAGAACTAGGGCTTTTTGATTAATTGTGATTTAGACCTCGTTTTGGGGTCGAATTCTGGAAATAATTATATATTTGGGCTCATGGGCGAAGGGGTGATTTGATTTTGGTCTGAACCTCGTCTTTTGACCAAGCGGGCCCGGGGTCGATTTTTGGGTTTTTGGGGAAGAATTATTGGAAAGCTATAATTAAACATTGGAATTGGATTGTTTAGCATTTATTGATGTTATTAAGTCGATTATGTATAGATTCGATTGGGTTGGAGCCGAATTTGAAAGGAAAAGCGGTGATTGAGGCTTGAGTTGGCCGTGGAAGTTTGAGGTAAGTGTTTGGTCTAACCTTAGCTTGAGGGATTAGGAATTGAGTCCTATTTGCTATGTGGTATTCGTTGTGTACGACGTATAGGCATGGTGACGAGTATCTATACGTTGGTGTCTAGCATGACCGTGAGTCATTATATTGTGAATATCTTGATTTCGTTGTATTCTTCATGCCTTGGTGATGATTTCTAGTTGTTGTGAAAAGTTTGTGGAAGAAATGATGACCTTTGAACATCTTGGAGCGTTGGCTCGAGTTATATTATGAATTGTGAAAGCATATAAGATGATTGAACCCTTTGGAGCATTGGCTCAAGTGGTAAAGTGAGTTATGAAGCAGAAGTGAAAGATAGAGAAAGAGTTATTGAAATGTTCCCTTGCCGGGATTTAATTATTTTATTGTTGTTCCCTTGCCGGGATTTAATTGTTTAATTGTTGTTCCCTTGCCGGGATTTCTATATGATCTTGTTGATTCCATTGCCCTTGTTTGTGATTGTTGTTTGGGTGAGGAAGAGTGTTAAATCACGAAGGGTGATGCCGTGCATTGTTGATATTGTGAGGAAAGAGTGTAAAGCACGAAGGGTGATGTCGTGCCGCACGATGTTCCATTCCGTGCCGATTGTATTGATTACATGGTGAGGAAAGAGAGTAAAAGCACGAAGGGTGATGCCGTGCACATCTTTGATAAATAATTGATTTGTTGAGGACGAGAGTAAAAGCACGAATGGTGATGCCGTGCAAATTGTTGATTTCTGTTCCTTGTTGATATTCGAGTTATGTTGTTCCTTTTCTTTACTTGATGCCTTCCTATTCAGAACTGTTATCTCCCCCACAGCATGTTTCCCCTTCCCACATTGACTGGTTATTTCTGTATTTCTTTTTCCGCTGTATATATTTAAAATGCACAGGTTTATTTGGTAGTCTGGTCCTAGCCTCATCACTACTTCGCCGAGGTTAGGCTAGGCACTTACCAGTACATGGGGTCGGTTATGCTGATACTACACTCTGCACTGTGTGCAGATCCCGGAGCAGCTTTCGAACAGTAGTCGGAGTGCTTCCTTCAGTCCACCCGGAGACCCAAGGTAGACCTGCAGGCGTCCGCAGGCCCTGGCATCTCCCTCTATCTCTATTTCCTGTTTCCTTCTCTTTTATTCAGAAACAGTGTACTATTATTCTTCAGACCTTGTATGTAGTACTCTTAGATAGTCTGTGACACTGTGACACCAGATTTTGGGTATTTGAGGTTTTAGAAGTTGTAATAGACGTCGATTCTAGATATTTTATTATTACCTTCCGCTTAATTATTTAAAGTTCCGCTGATTTCATGTTATCGCTTATATTTGTTAAAAAGAAGTAATTTGTTAACGAAGTAAGTAGTTAAGTCTTGGCTTGCCTAGCTCCTAATAGTAGGCGCCATCACGACTTCCGAGGGAGGGAAATTCGGGTCGTGACAAGTTGGTATCAGAGCTCTAGGTTACATGGGTCTCACAGTTCACAGACAAGCTTAGTAGAGTCTGAGGGATCGGTACGGAGACGTCTGTATTTATCCCCCAGAGGCTACAGAGTTAGGAATAATCTCACATTTGTTCTTTCTTATCGTGCGGTTTGGATTCTCAACGCTAATTGAATTTCTACTCTGTTCTTTCGCAGATGGCGAGAACACGCGCTTCCTCATCTACCGATCAGCAGCCCGAGCCCTCACCAGAAGCTCCCACGAGGGGCAAAGGGCAAGGCCGAGGCCGTGCTAGAGGCCGAGGTAGGGGCAGAGCTCAGCCTCGAGCAGTAGCACCAGCAGCGGAGCCTCAGGTTGACTTTGATGACGTGGTTCCGGCTCCAGCAGTTCTGGTGGGGCCAGCTCAGGTCCCAGAGGGGTTTATTGCCACCCCAGTTCTTCATGATGCTCTGGTCCGTCTAGTGGGCCTCATGGAGAGTGTCACCAGGGCAGGTTTACTTCCTGTAGCACCAGCGTCTCTCAGGCTGGAGGAGGAGCCTAGACTCCTGCTACTCGCACTCCGAAGCAGGTAGCTCCCCAGTTTCAGACTCCAGCAGCTCAACCAGTTGGAGCGGTACAGCCGGGTGTGGTAGCTCAAACCGGCGATGGTGCAGCCATGTCTGCCGATGCCTTGTGGAGATTGGACAACCGGGTTGATTTTGCTAAATTTCGCTTGTCTGGATCCACCAAGACTTGGTGGAGGAATTATTGCTTAGCTAGACCAGCAGGATCGCCAGCCTTGACCTGGGAGCAGTTCATACAGCTATTTCTGGAGAAGTTTCTCCCTATTGCACAGTGAGAGGCCTATTGGAGGCAATTCGAGCGCCTTCACCAGGGATCCATGACTGTCACACAGTACGAGACCAGATTCATAGATTTGGCTCGCCATGCCCTTATTATACTTCCCACTGAGAGGGAGAGAGTGAGACGGTTTATTGATGGACTCATTCAGCCGATTTGTCTCAAGATGGCTAGAGAGGCTGGGAGTGAGATATTCTTCCAGGAGGCGGCCAATGTGGCCCGGAGAGTTGAGGTGGTACTATCACATGGGGGTGGTCATGGGGCAGACAAGAGGCCCCGTCATTCAGGAAGGTTCAGTGGTACCTCGTCTAGAGGTAGAGATTCATATGGTAGAGGCCATCCTTCTAGGCCTTTTCAGTCAGCACTTCAGGTTTCTCACGGAGCTTCAGGTAGCCGTGGTCCCCAGATGCAGTATTCCGATCAGCAGTCCTACAGTGCACCACCTGCTTCTATTAGTGCGCCGCCGCTTCAGAGTTTTCGGGGTGGTCATTCAGGTCGCCAGGGCCAGCAGTCTCAGCAGTCGAAGGCTTGTTACACTTATGGTGATTTGGGTCACATTGTCAGGTTTTCCCCTCGAGCACCGAGCAGCTCTCAGCATCAGGGTTCTCGTGCCATGGTACAAGCACCAGATGTTCCACAGCCCGCCCAGCCAGCTAGAGGTGGGGTAGAGGTGCTAGAGGTGGAGGTAGAGGTACTAGAGGTGGAGCTCAGGCCACTAGAGGTGGAGGCCAGCCAGCAGCAGGCCGACCCAGAGATGTGGTTCAGGGTGGTGGGGCTCAGCCCCGATATTATGTTCTTCAGGCCAGGCCCGAGGCTGAGGCTTCAGATGCAGTTATTACAGGTGTTGATACCCAATTTTTTCCTATGTATTTTTATACCCAAAATATTTCCAAAATAGCATATATGTGCATATATAAGCATTCCCAAGAGTTTTGGTATTTTTCCTTATTTTAAATCAATTTATTGTCTATTTTAACAGTACAAAATCCAATAATTATTCCCAAAATTATCATTTTTGTGAATAACTTATTTTATTCTCATATTTACACCAAANAAATGCAATTATAGCCTATTCTACGATAAATAGTGTTTTATAATTGCAAAATCAGTTCCAATATTTTTTAATCAATACATATGTATTATTAATTGGTTCAACATCTTTAATTTTTCTTTTAAAATCATTTCATTATTTTTTATAAAATAAAAGGGAAAACTGGCTATTTAAATTATAGCCCCAATTCATTTCAATTGAAGCCCCATCTACATTTCAATTTTAGCCTAAAACTGATCCAATTTCCAACCCAATAACCCATTAATCTAACCCGCCCGGATTACCTTTTAATCCAGGCCGTTGATCATTTTGATCAACGGTCCAGATCACCCCTTTCCTTTTTTATTCGCCTAACCCTACCCTAATCCCTCATTCTCTTCTGATAGCCGCCTTAGGATACTCTCCCTCTCCCATATTCTCTCGAAGGTTCTTCGGAACCCTAATCGTCTCCGACCTTTTCTTCACCGTACTTCCACCGGAATCCATGGCGGTCCTGGCCATGGATGGCCTATACCCACTCGCCCTCGCCATTAGACCATGTGTGTTCGAGGTTTTGGAGGCTAATTTCGATGGTTTGCTTTTAGATCTTCTTAGATCTGGCCTCTCCGGCCATGCTCAGGTGTATTCAAGCTCTAAAGCCTGATTCTTGACCCCTCCGACTCGAGATCGGACCTGTTTCCAAGCCTTTCTCATCTCTAGGTTTTTTTTTCCAAGACCCTAAGCTATTCGAGGTTCCTTCCTCTTTTATTTACTTAGATCTATGGTGCATCTGTGCTATATTCAATGTTTTAAAGCTTTTCCCCAATTTTCTTTTCAAAATTAGTCTGTTTCAATTTAGGGTTTTCGGAAAATCTTAAAACGACTTCTGACTTTTCTTCTTCTTCTTTTCTTTGTGTGAATCTGTCTATGCCATGTTCTTGTGTTCTTTCCTCGCATGTCTGCTCCTATGTTCTTATGTTTTGCCATATTATGCATGTTCTTCTATTTTTTGTGTTCTGTTATTTCTTCTACCGGGCTCTATAAGCATGCTTTACATGTCTATCTCGTATGTTTCTTTACTGTATTTTACTAAGCTTCTAATCCTTGTTTGCCTTTACTGGACTTTTGTTTGAACTCTAAGCAGGTTCCGTCTACTGTTTTTCCTAAACCTGTATCGCTTTTTCTCTCCTAAACTTGTTTGAGTGCCATGTTTTGCCTAAATGTATTCCCTGTGTTTCAAACTTGTTGCTCTCTCTGTTTGTTTTCTCATAAGTCTCTGAAAGAGACTACTGAGCCTGTTCTATTTGTTGTTTTCTCGTCTATGCATCTGATTCGAGTCAGAAACCCTAGTATTTGGGGTTTTTGGCAGGCTTGACTTTGTGTTTGGTCTAGGGTTCCATTCAGAACCCTTGACTCTCTTTCAGGCTCATTCTGAGTCTACGAACCTAACCTTCTTGGTCACTCTGATTTCTTGCTAGTTTTACGACAACTCTCTCTTGTCTCACATGTCTGTATGCTTTTTATATGACAAATTCTCTTCTTTCAAAAGGCCTTTGGCCAGCTTGTGATTGATTCTGAGTTCATTTTTAAAAGGTTTTGTACTGTTGATTTTCTTTAAATTAAACCCCTTCTCACCTTTTCTGGTTGGATTCATTCACACTAAGATTCGAACCCTGATTTTACTGGCTGTTGATTGATTGTCTTTCCTTGTTCTGCCCAAACCGTGTGCTACTAGACTATTTCCTTAAATAAACTGCTGTGTATTTGTCCCTATTACACTGCTTTAGAAAAGATTTTTAAAACGAATCCTTTCCTTATTTATTTATGCCCGTTTGAATCAAATCCCTTAACCAAAGGGAAACAGCTTGTGATTGATTTTAAAACTATTCTCTTACCTTTTTCTTACTCATCTTCTGCACAATAAAAGGGCCTTCCCTTTTGCACTAAAGGAGGGTTTTATAGAGGCTTTTCACAGACTTTTCCTACACACACGAACACAGAACACCATCTGAGTTCACAATTCAATTTCACGTAAAACTCTCTCTTTTGATACTTGTGCTGCTGTGGACTGTGTTTACTTTACTTTCTTCTGCACTTCTTTTGCTTCTCTACTGGTATGTCTCAGTTAGTTTACATGCCTCAACAACAATGTGTTTAATTCTGCCTATTTCCTTTAGTTGATATTTGTTTCCCTCTCCTTTATATTTCTGTATTTAAGTTATGTGTGTAATCAATTGTTTGTCATGAATTTGATACTCTGTGAATCCCCTTTACCCTTTTACCCCTTTGTATGTGAGTTTATTGTTCAGGGCATAGCAGCACCCCAATATTGCTGTCTATGATCCTGAACTGGGTTCATTGAACTCCTTAACTCAATCAATTCCCACTTCCCATTCTCCCCATTATGTGCTTGAGCCTTGACTTAGGTCTGATAGTGTCCTAATCACTATCCAGACCTTTGTCTGACCATCAAAAGGTCTGCTCCTAACTTGTTCATCTAGCAAGTGGTCAGGGGTGTGCCAGCCTGCCTTATGGCTAGGTATGACCACCACTTGTCATGGCCCCTTAATTCCCTTTCACTTTGCACTTACTCCTAGCTATAAGTTCTGCCCCTCTCTTGCAAGCCATGCTTTGGGACCCCTGAGCTCCCTCTGAACTTGGATGCCTGAGGGCTGGCTATTCCACACTGCACCATCCTGTTCATAATGGCATCCTGGGTGTAAGCAATGCCTGGAATCCCTGAGGTTCCTTGAAACTTTGAAACACCCTGGATAATGAGAAGGCTTTGGAGATCTGGACCCCGGAGTTGGTTAAATACATATTATTGGACATTAAGATTGAATTAGGCTGCTTGGATCTAGCTGTTAGTTTTTGATGTATTTTTATTATTTCAGTTGATTCATTGGGTTGTAATAACTTGCATAGAACTCGGGGAATCTAGTAAAAGGGTGTGGGAGGGGTTTTACTTTCGTGCATCAATAAAGGGTAGATATCATGACTTTAGGACTTTAATTTTTCTACTAGAAATACTGCACATAAGATGGTTTGATGTTTCTGATTCAAGTCACCTAGATACCATGCCTATAGGGTTTAACGTTTAATTATGATATAAGTCATCTAGAAATCCTGCCTATAGGACCTTAACGTTCATGTAATCAGTGCATATAGAAATCATGCCTATAGGGAATGCATATGCATTAGGCAATATCAAATAACTACCTCTTCTTACCAGTTCTTAATAGACCTTTTTTTTAATCAGATATAGATATCATAGGATTCCGTATCAAGTTAGTACGACTCTTCTTAAGAAATAACAATCTGTTAACTGGCCTCTAATGTCTTAATGTTTTCAGCCTCAATCTTTTGACAAAAACTCTTTTGAATCAGTATACATTTGAGTTCTTCAAATCAGCACCTCTTCTGAAATGGTTTCTTTCTAAAATTCTGCCTAAACATTTTCCAACTAAGTTTTGGTCTTCCTGAAATTGTCTTTAAAACAGTTCTGCAGTTTACTCTTTCCTTAAGTATTTCTGACTCTGGAACTCCTTTTATGGTTTATACTCATGATTCTCTTAAAACTTATTTCTAAACTGACTGCAGTCTGTACTTTCCGGCATTAGACTACTTTTCTAGAATCAGTACTTTCTAAATCACTCGCTTAAAATACCTTAAGTTCTGACAATTGGATCCAAGTTGCCTAATGTGGGCTTCCTGTCTAAACGTATGTATCGAACCAGTCCGCTCGCTGCTTAAGTTTTTAAGTTTTAAAGACCAAACCAGTATGTGTAAAGGCATGCTAAACTATATGTTATCTGAGTTTACCGGGGTTTATGTGAGCCTTACCTGTTTGTCTGTTCATTCCCCCTACTTGTTACTTGTTTTTGAACGTCGATTAGAATTTTTGTCCTTTAAACTCCATAAAGACCCCCATTCCTTTCTTCCCCGTTTTTGGATTAGAAGTCCTAATGCCCCGGGACTGATAGCTTGGACGGGTAATAGCATGCAATAGGCAAACGATACCATTCCGCGCTCCAATACCTTAACGGGGTGGGAAAGGGTAGACATGGAGATGATGATTACACGATAACACTATGTCTACAATTGAGTACCAGTGTTGTGCGAATGATCCATGTAATATATAAATCTAGGACCCCCATCCCTCTTTATTAGTTTAACAATTTTCTGAATCTTAAAAAGCTATTGCACTTTCGACTTCTATTTTTCACATAATTTTCAGATTGTTCGCACTAAGTACTTGACTTCTTCCTACTTGCACTTTTAACTAAACTGCTCCTTCCCTAAAATTCAGCACTTTTTTAAACCTTTTGTGCTCCTTATTTGTAATAATTTTCTCGTATTTGCAATGCTTGCTTGTTTTACTTGTTTGTTTGCATTCAAAGTCACAATTGTAGCATGGCCGGGAATCACACTAGTGGATCTTAAGGGGTGCCTAACACTTTCCCCTCGAGATAATTTCTAGCCCTTACCCAAACTCTGGTTCTTCATCTCAAATTCTTCCTTAAAGTGTACTAATGCACTATAATCATTAGGTGGCGACTCTTCAAACTCAAAAAAACCCAATTCTCGCAAGGGAATAGAGTTGTCCTCCCTGTCGTGAACCCGATTCCGCGAGGAAAAAGGGGGCGTCGACAACAGGTACGGTTCTGGTTTGTGATAGAGGTGCTTCAGTGTTATTTGATCCAAGGTCTACGTATTCGTATGTGTCATCTTATTTTGCACCGTACCTGGTCATGCCTAGTGATTCATTGAGTGTTCCTGTTTATGTGTCTACACTGGTTGGTGACTCTATTGTGGTCAATCAAGTCCATCGTTCTTGTATTGTGGTGATTGGGGGTCTTGAGACTCGTGTAGATTTGTTGCTTTTAGACATGGTTGACTTCGATATTATATTGAGGATGGACTGGTTATCACCTTACCACACTATCTTTGACTGTCATGCCAAGACTGTGACCCTAGCTTTACCAGGTATGCCTCGTTTAGAGTGGAGAGGGACTCCTGGTCATTCTATCCGCAGTGTTATCTCGTATGTGAAGGCTCGGAGTATGGTCGAGAAGGGGTGTTTGGCCTATTTAGCATTTGTTCGTGATTCGAGTGCTGAGGTTCCTTCTATTGATTCTGTGCCCATTGTTCGTGAGTTTCCTGATGTTTTCCCTTCTGACCTGCGGGGTATGCCCCGCCTGAGTTGAAAGAGTTAAAGGAACAGTTGCAAGATTTGATTGAGAAGGGTTTCATTAGGCCCAGTGTTTCTCCTTGGGGTGCACCGGTGTTGTTTGTTAAAAAGAAGGATGGGTCAATGAGAATGTGTATTGATTACCGGCAATTGAACAAGGTTACAATCAAGAATAAGTATCCGCTGCCGAGGATTGATGATTTGTTCGACCAGCTTCAGGGTGCCAAGGTATTTTCAAAGATTAACCTGCGATCTGGCTACCATCAGTTGAGGATTAGGGCATCCGGTGTCCCTAAGATAGCTTTCCACACTCGGTACGGGAATTATGAGTTCTTGGTTATATCATTCGGGTTGACAAATGCCCCTGCAACTTTTATGGATTTGATGAACCGAGTGTTCAGGCCTTATTTGGATTCGTTCGTGATAGTCTTCATTGATGATATATTGATATATTCCCGCAGCCAGGAGGAGCACGAGCAAAACCTTAGAGTGGTTCTTCAGACTCCGAGGGATAGTCAGTTATATGCAAAGTTCTCGAAGTGTGAGTTCTGGTTGAGTTCAGTTGTATTTCTGGGTCAGGTTGTGCCAGCAGAGGGTATTTAGGTTGATCTGAAGAAGATCGAGGCAGTCAAGAACTGGCCTAGACCAGCATCAACTATAGAGATTCGGAGTTTCTTGGGATTGGCAGGCTACTATCATCGGTTCGTAGAGGGGTTTTCATCTATTGCAGCCCCGATGACCAGACCCAGAAGGGTGCCCAGTTCAGGTGGTCGGATGAGTGTGAGGCGAGCTTTCAGAAGCTCAAGACAGCTCTGACTACGGCACCAGTGTTGGTTTTGCCCACAGGTTCAGGGCCTTATATAGTTTATTGTGATGCTTCCCGTATTGGGCTTGGTTCAGTGTTGATGCAGGATGGCAAGGTCATTGCATATGCTTCGCGGCAGCTTAAGATTCATGAGAAGAACTATCCGGTTCATGATTTGGAGTTGGCAGCCATAGTTCACGCATTGAAGATTTGGAGGCATTATCTGTATGGCATGGCATGCGAGGTGTTCATGGATCACAAGAGTCTTCAGTATTTGTTCAAGCAAAAGGAGTTCAATTTGAGGCACAGGAGGTGGTTGGAGTTGCTGAAAGATTATGATATCACCATACTATATCATCCGGGAAAGGCCAATGTGGTGGCCGATGCTTTGAGTAGGAAGTCAGCCAGTATGGGTAGTCTTGCTTATATTCCGGTCGGTGAGAGACCGCTTGCCTTGGATGTTCAGGCTTTAGCCAATCAGTTCGTGAGACTGGATGTTTCTGAGCCCAGTCGTGTGTTTGCTTGTACGGCCGTTCGTTCTTCATTATTGGAGCGTATCCATGATTGGCAGTATGACGATCCCCATTTGTGTGTCCTTAGAGACACGGTGCGGCGCGGAGGTGCCAAGCAGGTTACCTTAGATGTTGATGGAGTTTTGAGATTGCAGGGTCGAGTTTGTGTGCCTAATGTAGATGGGCTCCGAGAGTTGATGTTAGAGGAGGCCCATAGCTCCAGGTACTCTATTCATCCGGGCGCTACAACGATGTACCAGGATTTGCGGCAGCATTATTGGTGGCGTAGGATGAAGAATGATATTATTGCATATGTAGCTCGGTGTTTGAATTGTCAGCAGGTTACGTACGAGCATCAGAGGCCTGGTGGTTTATTTCAGAGGATTGAGCTTCCCGAGTGGAAGTGGGAGCGGATCACTATGGACTTTGTTACTGGACTCCCGCAGACTCGGAAGAGGTTCGACGCAGTATGGGTCATTGTTGATAGGCTGACCAAGTCAGTGCATTTCATTCCTGTGGCAATCTCCTATTCTTCTGAGAGGTTAGCTGAGATCTACATTCTGAAGATTGTTCGCCTTCTTGGTGTGCCCGTATCTATCATTTCGGACCGGGGTACACAGTTTACCTCGTGTTTCTGGAGAGCAGTTCAGCGAGAGTTGGGCACACGGGTTAAGTTGAGTACAACGTTTCATCCCCAGACGGACGGACAGTCCGAGCGGACTATTTAGATTTTGGAGGATATGCTCCGACTAGTGTCGTTGACTTTGGAGGTTCGTGGGATCAGTTTTTGCCTTTAGCCGAGTTTTCCTACAACAACAGCTACCAGTCGAGCATTCAGATGGCTCCTTATGAGGCTTTATATGGTAGTCGGTGTCGGTCTCCGGTTGGCTGGTTTGAGCTGGGAGAAGCTCGATTGTTGGGTACGGATCTGGTTCAGGAGGCCTTGGACAAGGTCAGGATCATTCAGGATAGGCTTCGTACAGCTCAGTCCAGGTAGAAGAGTTATGCAGACCGCAAGGTTCGAGATGTGGCTTTTGTGGTCAGTGAGCGGGTATTGCTCCGAGTGTCGCCTATGAAGGGCGTGATGAGATTTGGGAAGAAGGGCAAGCTTAGCCCCAGGTTCGTTAGTCCATTTGAGATTCTTGATCGAGTGGGAGAGGTAGCTTATGGACTTGCATTGCCGCCGAGCTTATCAACCGTGCATCCAGCATTTCATGTGTCCATGCTTCGGAGGTATCACAGCGATCCATCCCACGTGTTAGATTTCAGCACTGTCCAGTTGGACAAGGAATTGTCTTATGAGGAGGAGCCGGTGGCTATTCTAGACCGGCAGGTTCATCAGTTGAGGTCGAAGAGTTTTCTTTCTATTCGTGTTTAGTGGAGGGGTCAGCCTCCTGAGGCATCGACCTGGGAGTCCGAGTCCGATATGCGGAGCCGTTATCCCCATCTTCTTCCCGACTCAGGTACTTCCTTCTTATGTCTGTTCGAGGACGAGCGATTGTTTTAGAGGTATATTTCCAAGGCCTTGAAAACCTCATTTAGAGTCACCTCGAATTACGTGTGCAGTCCGGGCGCGTAGCCGGAAAGCTTAAATATGAAAATCTATGAAAAATTATAAAATTTGGTTATAAAATGAGCTAATTTGACTTCGGTCAATGTTTTGGGTAAACGGACCAGGACCCATTATTTGACGATCCCGGAGGGTCCGTAGGAAAATATGGGACTTGGGCATATGCCCGGAATCGAATTCCGAGTTCCCGAGCCCGAGAAATGAATTTTTAAAGGAAATTATTTTCTGAAATTATTTATGGAAATTTGAAATGAAGTTTGACTAGAACATGTTTGTATCGGGCCCATATTTTGGTTCCGGCGCCCGGTATAGATCTTATATATGATTTAAGATGTTTCCGTAAAATTTGGTGAAAAACGGACGTCGTTTGACGTGATTCAGACCTAAATTGCGAAATGATACTTGATGAAGTTTGAGAAAAATTTCTTGATTTTGAGGTTTGATTCATTGTTATTGAGGTTATTTTGGCGATTTGATCGCACAGATAAGTTTGTATGATGTTGTTGAGTTAGTACCTATGTTTGGTTAGGAGCCGCGAGGGCTCGGGTGTGTTTCAGATGTGTTTCAGGAGGTTTTTGACTTGAGAAAAAGTTGCAGATTTCTGCTGTTAGTGCCCAGGGATTTTACCCTTCGCGTGGAACCACCCGCGAACGCGTAAGGCAAAAATCCTAGGATCCCATTTTCTTTTTCGCGAACACGAAGGTTGAGGGGCTAACGCAAAGCTGAGGGGGGAAGACCCTTCGCGAATGCGTCCCTCCACTCGCGAACGCGTAAGGTTGAGAGGAGGGGTCACCTTTTGTTCATTGCGTACGCGACCACTGGTACGCGAATGCATAGGCTTGAGGAGCCAAAGCTCCGCAAACACGAGCCTTTTCACGCGAACGCGAAGGCCTGGCATGTCTGACTCATCGCGAAGGGCATTTTCGCTCAGTGATTTTTAAAAAGCCAAAAACAGAACACTTCGGGATTCTATAAAAATTTCACAAACCCCTTCTTCTCCAAAGCTCTTAGGCGATTTTTGAAGCAATTCTTCACCATAATCTCTTGGGTAAGTAATCTTTAACTCATTTTCTTCATTTTCCATTAACACCCATTAGATTTCTAGGCCTAAATAATGTGAATAAGGGTAGAAAATTAGGGATTTGGGTAGAACTAGGTCTTTTTGATTAATTGTGAATTAGACCTCGTTTTGGGGTCGAATTCTGGAAATAATTATATATTTGGGCTCGTGGGCGAAGGGGTGATTTGATTTTGGTCCGAACCTCGTGTTTTGACCAAGCGGGCCCGTGGTCGATTTTTGGGTTTTTGGGAAAGAATAATTGGAAAGCTTTAATTAAACATTGGAATCGGATTGTTTAGCATTTATTGATGTTATTAAGTCGATTATGTATAGATTTGATTGGGTTGGAGCCGAATTTGAAAGGATAAGCAGTGATTGAGGCTTGAGTTGGTCGTGGAAGTTTGAGGTAAGTGTTTGGTCTAACCTTAGCTTGAGGGATTAGGAATTGAGTCCTATTTGCAATGTGGTATTCGTTGTGAACGATGTATAGGCATGGTGACGAGTATCTATACGTTGGTGTCTAGCATGACCGTGAGTCTTTATATTGTGAATATCTTGATTTCGTTGTATTCTTCATGCCTTGGTGATGATTTCTAGTTGTTGTGAAAAGTTTGTGGAAGAAATGGTGACCTTTGAACATCTTGTAGCATTGGCTCGAGTTATATTATGAATTGTGAAAGCATATAAGATGATTGAACCCTTTGGAGCATTGGCTCAAGTGGTAAAGTGAGTTATGAAGTAGAAGTGAAAGATAGAGAAAGAGTTATTGAAATGCTCCCTTGCCGGGATTTAATTATTTTATTGTTGTTCCCTTGCCGGGATTTAATTGTTTAGTTGTTGTTCCCTTGCCGGGATTCCTATATGATCTTGTTTATTCCCTTGCCCTTGTTATTGATTATTATTTGGGTGAGGAAGAGTGCTAAAGCACGATTTATCCCCCAGAGGCTACAGAGTTAGGAAAAATCTCACATTTGTTCTTTCTTGTCGAGCGGTTTGGTTTCTCAACGCTAATTGAATTTCTACTCTGTTCTTTCGCAGATGGAGAGAACACGCGCTTCCTGACCTACCGATCAGCAGCCCGAGCCCTCACCAGCAGCTCCCATGAGGGGCAGAGGGCGAGGCCGAGGCCGTGCTAGAGGCCGAGGTAGGGGCAGAGTTCAGCCCCGAGCAGCAGCACCAGCAGCGGAGCCTCAGGTTGACTTTGATGACTAGGTTCCGGCTCTAGCAGTTCCGGTGGGCCCAGCTCAGGTCCTAGAGGGGTTTATTGCCACCCCAGTTCTTCAGGATGCTCTGGTCCGTCTAGTGGGCCTCATGGAGAGTGTCACTAGGGCAAGTTTACTTCCTGTAGCACCAACCGTCTCTCAGGCTAGAGGAGGAGCCCAGACTCCTGCTACTCGCACTCCGGAGCAGGTAGCTCCCCAGTTTCAGACTCCACCAGCTCATCCAGTTGGAGCGGTTCAGCCGGGTGTGGTAGCTCAGACCGGCGATGGTGCAGCCATGTCTGCCGATGCCTTGTGGAGATTGGACAGGTTTACCAAGCTCTTCACTACTACCTTCATATGTGCATCTACTGAGGATCCCCAGGATTATCTAGACAGTTGTCACGAGGTTCTTCGGAACATGGGGATTGTTGAGACCAATGGGGTTGATTTTGCTACATTTCGCTTGTCTGGATCCTCCAAGACTTGGTTGAGGGATTATTCCTTAGCTAGACTAGCAGGATCGCCAGCCTTGACCTGGGAGCAGTTCACACAACTATTTCTGGAGAAGTTTCTCCCTATTACATAGCGAGAGGCCTATCGGAGGCAGTTCGAGCGCCTTCAGCAGGGATCCATGACTGTCACACAGTAAGAGACCAGATTCATAGATTTGGCTCGCCATGCCCTTATTATACTTCCCACTAAGAGGGAGAGAGTTAGACACTTTACTGATGGACTCATTAAGCCGATTCATCTCTAGATGGCTAGAGAGGCTGGGAGTGAGATATCCTTCCAGGAGGCGGCCAATGTGGCCCGGAGAGTTGAGATGGTACTATCACAGGGGGGTGGTCATGGGGCAGACAAGAGGCCCCGTCATTCAGGCAGATTCAGTGGTACCTCGTCTGGAGGTAGAGATTCATATGGTAGAGGCCATCCTTCTAGGCCATTTCAGTCAGCACTTCAGATTACTCACAGAGCTTCAGGTAGCCGTGGTCCCTAGATGTAGTATTCCGATCAGCAATCCTACAGTGCACCACCTGCTCCTATCAGTGTGCCGCCGCTTCAGAGTTTTCGGGGTGGTCATTCAGGTCGCCAGGGCCAATAGTCTCAGCAGCCGAGGGCTTGTTACACTTGTGGTGATCCGGGTTACACTTCCAGGTTTTGCCCTTGAGCACCGAGCAACTCTCAGCATCAGGGTTCTCGTGCCATGGTACAGGCACCAGATGTTCCAAAGCCCGCCCAGTCAGCTAGAGGTGGGGGTAGAGGTGGAGGTAGAGGTACTAGAGGTGGAGCTGAGGCCGCTAGAGATGGAGGCCAGCTAGCAGCAGGCCGACCCAGAGATGTGGTTCTGGGTGGTGAGGCCCAGCCCCGGTGTTATGCTCTTCAGGCCAGGCCCGAGGCTGAGGCTTCAGATGCAGTTATTACAGGTACAGTTCTGGTTTGTGATAGAGGTGCTTCAGTGTTATTTGATCCAGGGTCTACGTATTCGTATGTGTCATCTTATTTTGCACCGTACCTGGTCATGCCTAGTGATTCATTGAGTGTTCCTGTTTGTGTGTCTACACTGGTGGGTGATTCTATTGTGGTCGATCGAGTCCATCGTTCTTGTATTGTGGTGATTGGGGGTCTTGATACTCGTTTAGATTTGTTGCTTTTAGACATGGTTGACTTCGATATTATATTAGGGATGGACTGGTTTTCACCTTACCACGCTATCTTGGACTATCATGCCAAGACTGTGACCTTAGCTTTACCGGGTATGCCTCGTTTAGAGTGGAGGGGGACTCCTGGTCATTCTACCCGCAGTGTTATCTCGTATGTGAAGGCTCGGCGTATGGTCGAGAAGGGGTGTTTGGCCTATTTAGCATATGTTCGTGATTCGAGCGCTGAGGTTCCTTCTATTGATCAAAAACCCAACCAAACTACTGTAACTCTCGGAATTCAATTCCGACCCTCGGATCAAAATCTCACTATCGAACTGGAAACTTCAAAAATTCAACTTTCGGCATTTCAAGCCTAAATTAGCTACGGAGCTCCAAAACACAACCCGAACATGCCCCTAGGCCCGAAATCACCTAACGGAGCTAACAGAACCATCGGATTTCCATTCCGAGGCTGTCTTCTCACTGTTTTGACTACAATCAACTTTCCAACATTTAAGCTCTCACTTAGGGACTAAGTATCCCAAAACTCTCCGAAACTTAAAACCGAACATCCCGGCAAACCAAAATAGCAGAAATAAACACAGGGAAAGCAGTTAATAGGGGATCGGGGCGTTAATTCTTAAGACGACCGGCCGGGTCGTCACAATCCGATATGGAGGAAGAACTAAAGTCAACGCGTAAATTTATTACTCACTTGAAATTAATAGTGGAAGACCATAGAAATATATTTCTATCTCTACTTAATCATGATTGTATTTTAGTTACAAAATTGATTTAACCCTTTAAACTCAGATAGGGAGTTAATACAAGTTATCAATAACTAGTAACTATATCCAGTGAGTTCATAATAAATTTATCCGATATGGAGGAAGACCAAATGTCAGCGCGTAAATTTATTATCTCACTATAAATAAAAAATGGAGACCATAGGGGTTAATTCTTATCACCACTTTATCACAACCACAAACTTTTCTCTGAGGATTAAGTTCCATAATTAAATAAATGCTCAATACCCCATTTAAACAATCTTAAAACGCTAAAATTAACTTTTTTTTACTGCATAGCAGTGAGTATTATTCACTGGGTTGTTTCTGATAAACCTACTAAATTTTAGAATCAATCGAAGATCGTTAAAATCACAATCTCCAAAAACTGCGACCAAATTTGGAAAATTACCCTTTTAAGCATTTTTTAAGAATTTAAAATATGACCTACATTCTTATCATATACCAATTCATGTCAAATCAACGTGTGTTATCATGTTCCAGATTAGACATAAATAAAATGATAGAAAGAATGACTTTTCGTATGCAAATTACATTTTAATCCGCCAAATCTCCAAAAAACTCATCTAAACAATCCCGAACCGTCAAATTACGATGTGATTCACTACAAAGCATAGAGTTCTTCTTAACTAATCATTTCAGATGATCCTACCAAATTTCAGGACACTCGGAGATTGCGAAATTCACGATTGCCAAAAACTAGACCAAATTCGAATAAATTATTTTTGGCATATTTAGGATTAAATCCATGTGATTTTCATTCTTGCTATATATCTGTGATGACCCAAAGGGTCATATTTTGTTTTAGAATCCGATTTCATGTTCCAAGGCCTTGAAAACCTCATTCTTTTTCTCCTTGATTTGTGTGCGCAGTCCAGGCGTGTTTCCGGAAAGCCTTTATATGAAAATTTGAGAAAAATATTGAGTTTTGCCTTTAAAATTGATAAGTTGACTTCAGTCAACATTTTAGTAAACGGAACGGACCCGTGATTTGATGGTCCCCGAGGGTCCATAGAAAAATATGGGACTTGGACATATGCCCGGAATTGAATTACGAGGTCCATAGCCCGAGAAATATATTTTTGAAGAAATTTGTTAACTAAAAATATAATGGTTTTTAGAAATTGAATAATGTTTGATATTGTTGGTATCGGGCCCGTATTTTGGTTTCGGAGCCCGGTACAGATCCGTTATGATATTTATACCCTATCTGTGAAATTAGGTGAAAAACGGAAGTGATTTGACGTGATTCGGACATTTGGTTGAGAAAATAGAAAGTTTGAAAACTATCTTGAAAATTTCATGAGTTTTGGTGTTGAATTCATAGTTCTAGGTGTTATTTTGGTGATTTGATCGCATGAGCAAGTTCGTATGATATTTTAAGACTTGCGTGCATGTTTGGTTTGGAGCTCCGAGGGCTCGGGTGAGTTTTGGATAGGCTACGGAGTGTTTTGAAACTTAAGGAATTTTCTGGTATGTTGCAGATCTGCAGGCTTCGCATTTGCGATGTCTGGCTCGCAAATGCAATCATCGCGTTTGTGAAGTTATGTTGCATTTGCAATCAGAGGGATGGGAAGGGGACCTTCGCATTTGCGAAGCTCATTGTCGCAATTTCGACGGGAACAGAGGCCACATTTGCGAACAATTGTTCGCATTTGCGATGCCAGCAGGCCAGGCCAAGCTTCGCATTTGCAAACTAATGGCCGCATTCGCGAGTTTGCATTTTCATACCTGTGATCGCTAATGCGATAACTGCAACTCTTCAAAACCATTTTGGATGGAATTTTTCATTTATTCTCCCATTTTTCAAAACCTAAACTTCAAGAGGCAATTTTCCAAAGACCATTTCTTCCCCAATTCATAGGTAAATGATTCTTCTTATTTCTTTCAATCTATTTCATCTTTTTATAAGATTTTATCTTAATATCTAGGGTTTTTATGGTGGAATCGGGTGTTTTTGGGTAGAACTTAGGAATTTCGAAATTTGGGGATTTAGACCTCAAATTGAGATCGGATTCCAAAACCAATTGTATATCCGGGCTCGGGAGAGAATGGGTAATCGGATTTTGGTCCTAATTTTTAGTTTTGACCAAGAGGGCCCGGGTTGATTTTTGACTTTTTGGGGAAAATGATGGTAAGTCTATAATTATGCATTGGAATTGATTTCTTTAGCGTTAATTAATGTTAATAAGCTAATTATGAATAGATTCGAGCGGATTGGAAGTGGAAACTAAGGGAAAAGCGGTACTTGAGGCTTGAGTTTGGCCGTGAAATCGAGGTAAGTGTTGTGGCTAACCTTAGCTTGAGGGATTAGGTATTGTTGCCTTATTTGCTACATGTTTAGTTGTTATGTACATCGTATAGCTAAGGTGACGAGTATCTATACGTTGTTGTCGGGTCAAGCATGCGAGTGAGTCTTATACTTGTGACCATTGTGTTTCTTTATACGTACTGTTCCTGCTTAAACTGGTTATTACTCATGTTAAACAAGTCTTCTTATGTTTTTCCTGGCTTTTGGATATTGGTTGAGTATTGGCTCAAGTTGAGACTTATGTTGTGAAGTTAAGTGATGAAACAAAGTTGTTTAATTATGATGCTCTTGTCAGGTTGTTATTGTTTATGTTGTTTGCTTATGTGATGAGGGAGAGTGATTAAGTACGAAGGGTGATGCCGTGCACATTTCTATTATTCATAGGGTGAGATTGAGTGGTAAAGCACGAAGGGTGATGCCGTGCACGTTTCTATTATTGATCATCTGGTGAGGTTGAGTGGTAAAGCATGAAGGGTGATGCCGTGCACGTTTCTATTATTGAATATCTGGTTAGGTTGAGTGGTAAAGCACGAAGGGTGATACCGTGCACATTTCTATTATTGATTGCCTGGTGAGGATTGAGAGTAAACGCACGAAGGGTGATGTCGTGCATTTTCTGTTGCTGTGTTTACTCGTTATTATCGGTTCAAAGTGTACTAGCTGTTTAAATTCCTCTACTGCTATGATTCTTTATTTTGGTACCCCCATAGCATGTTGCCCCTTCCAGTTAATTTGTGCTTATCTTCTATTAATTGTTATTCTATTAGTATATTGTTTAACTGCACAGGTTTATGTTATTTGTCGTGTCCTAGCCTTGTCACTACTTTGCCGAGGTTAGGCTCGGCACTTACCAGTACATGTGGTCGGTTGTACTGATACTGCACTCTGCACTTTCTGTGCAAATCCCGATATTGGACCTCACTGATTAGAGTTTGGGTTCTTGCCTTCAGTCCACAGGAGATCCAAGGTAGATATGCCGGCGTTCGCAGACCCTGGAGTCCCCTTCCCTCTATTTTAGATTCCTGTTTTCTTTTATTTCGAAAAACAGATGTATTTCCTCGAAACCAGTGTTTATAGAAATTCTCAGACGTTCGTGGATTGTGACACCAGATCATTTGGGTAGTCTTGTACTAGAGTATTTAAACCGTGATAAAACTTCACACTTCATATCTACTTAGTTTTAATTATTATAAATTTCTGTATTGGTTAATTATTTGTGTGTTAAAACTGTATCTGTTGGCTTGCCTAACATTATAAGAGTTAGGCGCTATCACGATCCCGACGGGGGGAATTCTGGGTCGTGACAAGTTGGTATCAGATCACTAGGTTGCCTGGGTCTCACAATTCACGAACAAGCTTGGTAGAGTCTGAGGGATCGGTACGGAGGCGTCTGTGCTTATCCCCAGAGGCTACAGAGCTAGGAACAATTTCACTTCTCTTCATCTCTGTCGTACGGTTTGATTTCTCAATGCTAATTGAACTTCTACTCTGTTCTTTCGCAGATGGCGAGAGCACGCACCACTTCATCAACTGATCAGCAGCCCAAGCCCCCAATGGCAGCTCCTACGAGGGGTAGAGGATGAGATCGAGGCCGTCCTCGAGGCCGAGGAAGTGGAAAGGCTTAGCCTAGAGCTCGAGCTGTAGCACTAGCGATGGAGCCTCAGGTGGAGTTTGATGATGAGGTTCCGGCCTAGACCGTTCCAGCAGGGCTAGCTTAGGTTCCAGAGGGGTTCATAGCTACCTCGGTACTTCAGGATGCTTTGGTCCGTCTAGTGGGCCTTATGGAGAGTGTTACTCAGGCTGGAATACTTCCTGTAGCACCAGCCATCTCTCAAGCTGGGGGAGGAGCACAGACTCCTGCAACTCACACTCCGGAGCAGATGGCTCCCCAGTTTCAAACACAAGCAGCTCAGCCGGTTGGGGTAGTCCCGCCGGGTGTTGTAGCACAGACCGGTGATGGATCAGCTATGTCTTCTGATGCCTTGTGGAGATTGGATAGGTTCACCAAGATTTTCATTACTACCTATGGCGGTGCATCTTCAGAGGATCCCCAGGACTATTTGGACAGTTGTCACGAGGTTCTACGGAACATGGGGATAGTCGAGACCAATGGGGTCGACTTTGCTGTATTTCGTCTGTCAGGTTCCACCAGAAATGGTAGAGGGATTTTTGTTTGGCCAGACTAGCTGGGTCGCCTGCTTTAACTTGGGACCAGTTCTCTCAGCTATTTCTCGAGAAGTTCCTTCCTATCACTCAGAGAGAGGAGTACCGTAGGCGGTTCGAGCATCTTCAGTAGGGTTCTATGCCTGTCACTCAGTACGAGACTAGGTTTATTAATTTGGCTCGTCATGCTTTTCTTATACTGCCCACCGAGAGAGAGAGGGTGAGAAAGTTTATTGAGTGACTTGCTCAGCCTATCAGATTGCAGATGGCTAAGGAGTCATGGAGCGAGATTTCTTTTCAGGATGCGGCAAATGTGGCCAGGCGAGTTGAGATGGTTTTAGCTCAGGGGAGTGGTCAGGGGTCTGACAAGAGGCCACGTCATTCTGGCAGGTTCAGTGGTTCCTCATCTGGAGGTAGGGATTCTTTTAGTAGAGGCCATCCTCCCAGGAGATTTCATTCAGCTCTTCAGGCTTCTCACGGTGCTCCAGGTGGCCGTGGCTCTCATATGCAGTATTCTGATCAGCTACCCTACAGTGCATCACTAGCTCCTAACAGTGCACCTATGCTCTAAAGTTTTCAGGGTGGTTATTAAGGCCGACAAGGTTAGTTTCAAGGTCAGTAGTCTCAGCAGTCAAGGTCTTGTTATACATGTGGCGATCTGAGGCATATTGCTAGATTTTGCCCTCGAGCATCGAGCAGTTCTCTGCATCAGGGTTCTCATGCCATGGTTCCAGCACCGGGCGTTCTACCGCCCGCTCAGTCAGCTAGAGGTAGGGCTCAGGCAGCTAGAGGTAGAGGACGAGGTGTTAGAGGTGGAGGTCATGCCACTAGAGGTGGAGGCCAGCCAGTAGGAGGCCGTCCCAGGGAGGTAGTTCAGAGTGGTGGGACCCAGCCCCGATGTTATGCTACTTCAGCCAGTCCTGAGGCTGAGTACTCCGATGCAGTTATCACAGGTACGGTTTCAGTTTGCAGTAGAGATGCTTCGGTTCTATTTGATCCAGGGTCTACTTACTCCTATGTGTCAGCTTATTTCGCCCCATATTTGGTTGTGCCTCGTGATTCCTTGAGTGCTCCAGTGTATGTATCCACGCTAGTAGGGGATTCTATTATTGTAGATCGTGTTTATTATTCGTGTGTGGTTATTATTGGGGGTCTTGAGACTAGTGTAGATCTCCTACTTCTCGATATGGTTGACTTTGATGTTATTTTGGGGATGGATTGGTTGTCACCTTATCATCCTATACTGGACTGTCATGCCAAGACTGTGACCTTAGCATTGCCGGGGTTGCCTCGATTGGAGTGGAGAGGGACTCCTGGTCATTCTATCAGCAGGGTTATCTCTTATATAAAGGCTCGGCGTATGGTCGAGAAAGGGTGTTTGGCTTATTTGGCTTATGTTTGTGATTCTAGTTCTGAGGTTTCTCCTATGGATTATGTTCCAGTTGTTCGGAAGTTTCCAGAGGTATTTCCTGCAAACTGTCGGGGATGCCACCCAACAGGGATATTGACTTTTGCATTGATTTGGCTTCGGGCACTCAGCCCATTTCTATTCCGCCGACAAAAGTTGAAAGAATTGAAGGAGCAGTTGCAAGACTTGCTTGATAAGGGCTTCATTAGACCCAGTGGCTTGCCCTAGGGTGCGCCGGTTTTGTTTGTTTAGAAGAAGGATGGATCGATGAGGATGTGCATAGATTATCGGCAGTTGAACAAAGTAACCATGAAGAACAAGTATCCATTGCCGAGGATTGATGACCTCTTTGATCAGCTTCAGGGTGCCAAGGTGTTTTCGAAGATTGATTTGGGACCTAGCTACCATCAGTTGAGGTTTAGGGCATTCGATGTCCCTAAGACAGCTCTTCGCACTCGGTACGGGCATTATAAGTTTCTAGAGATGTCATTTGTGTTGACAAATGCCCAGGAACATTTATGGATTTGATGAACCTGGTGTTCAAGACCTATCTGGATTCCTTTATGATTGTTTTCATTGATGATATCTTGATCTACTCCCGTAGCCGAGATGAGCACGAGCAGCATCTTCAGATCGTTCTTCAAACTCTGAGAGACAGCCAGTTATATGCTAAGTTTTCAAAATGTGAGTTTTGGTTGAGTTCAGTTGCTTTCTTGGGTCATGTTGTATCAGCAAAGGGTATTCAGGTAGATCCTAAGAAGAGTGAGGCAGTCAAGGACTGGTCTAGACCCACATCAGCTACAGAGATCTGGAGTTTCTTGGATTTGGCGGGTTATTACCGTCGGTTTGTGGAGGGGTTTTCATCCATAGCAGCCCCGATGACTAGGTTGACCCACAAGGGTGCCCTGTTCAAGTGGTCGGACGAGTGTGAGGCAAGCTTCAGAAGCTCAAGACAACTTTGACTTTGGCGCCGGTGTCGGTGTTGCCCACAGGTTCAGGGCCATATACAATATATTGTGACGCTTCTCATATTGGACTTGGTGTGGTGTTGATGCAGAATGGCAAGGTTATCGCATATACTTCGCGGCAGTTGAAGATTCACGAGAAGAATTATCCAGTTCATGATTTGGAGCTAGCAGACATTGTTCACGCGCTGAATATTTGGAGGTACTATCTATATGGCATGTCGTGTGAGGTGTTCACGGATCATAAGAGTTTGCAGTACTTGTTCAAGCAGAAAGAGCTCAATTTGAGGCAGAGAAGGTAGTTGGAGCTATTGAAAGACTATTATATCACCATCTTGTATCATCCCGGGAAAGCCAATGTGGTGGCCAATGCTTTGAGTAGGAAGTCAGCTATTATGGGTAGCCTTACGTATATTCCAATCGGTGAGAGACCGCTTGCTTTGGATGTTCAGGCTTTGGCTAATCAGTTCGTGAGACTGGATGTTTCTGAGCCCAGTCGTGTTCTAGCTTGTACAGTCGCTTGGTCTTCCTTGTTTGAGCGTATCAGGGAGAGGCAGTACGATGATCCTCATTTGCTTGTCCTTAGGGACACAGTGCAGCACGGAGATGCCAAGCAGGTTACAGTTGTATTTGATGGAGTTTTGAGGATGTAGGGTCGAGTTTGTGAGCTTAACATGGATGGACTTCGTGAGTTGATTCTAGAGGAGGCCCATAGTTCTCGATATTCTATTCATCCGGACGCCGCCAAAATTTATCAGGACTTGCAGCAACATTATTGGTGGAGGAGGATGAAGAAGGATATTGTTGCATATATAGCGCGGTGTTTGAATTGTCAGCATGTAAATTACAAGCATCAGAGACCCGGTGGTTTTCTTCAGAAGATTGAGATCCCTGAGTGGAAGTGGGAACGTATCACTATGGATTTTGTCGTTGGACTCCCATGGACTCAGAGGAAGTTTGATGCAGTATGCGTTATCGTTGATAGGCTAACTAAGTCAGCGCATTTCATTCCTGTGGCAGCTTCCTATTCTTCAGAGCGATTAGCTGAGATATATATCCGAGAGATTGTTCGTCTTCATGGTGTGCCCGTGTCTATCATTTCTGATCGAGGTGCGCAGTTTACCTTGCATTTCTGGAGGGCAGTACAGTGTGAGTTAAGTACGCGGGTCGAGTTGAGCACAGAATTTCATCCTCAGACAGACGGACAGTTCGAGCGTACTATTCAGATTTTAGAGGATATGCTCCACGCCTGTGTTATTGACTTTGGAGGTTCTTGGGATCGGTTTTTGCCGTTAGCTGAGTTTGCCTACAAAAACAGCTATTGGTCGAGCATCCTTATGAGGCATTATATGGTAGAAGGTGTCGATCGCCAGTTAGGTGGTTTGAGACGGGGGAGGCTCGGTTGTTGGGTACATATTTAGTACAGGATGCCTTGGATAAGGTTAAGATTATTCAGGATAGGCTTCGTACAACTCAGTCCAGGAAAAAGAGTTATGCCAACCGTAAGGTTCGTGATGTGGCATTTATGGTCAGAGAGACAGTGTTACTTCAGGTGTCACCCATGAAGGGTGTGATGCGGTTTGGGAAGAAGGGCAAGTTAAGCCCTAGGTTCATCGGGCCTTTTGAGATCCTTGAGCGAGTGGGAGAGGTGGCCTACAGGCTTGCGTTTCCCCAAGCCTTATCAGCGGTACATCCAGTGTTTCATGTGTCCATGCTTCGAAAGTATCACGGCGATCCATCCCACATGATAAATTTCAGCATTGTCCAGTTGGACAAGGATTTGACCTACTAGGAGGAGCCGATAGCTATTCTAGACCGGCAGGTTTGTCAGTTGAGATCGAAGAGTTATCTTTTGGTTCGAGTGCACTGGAGAGGTCATCATGTTGAGGTAGCCACCTAGGAGTTCGAGTCCGATATGCGGAGCAGATATCCCCATCTTTTCACCAGCTTAGGTACTTTTCTATGTCCGTTCATGGACGAACGATAGTTTTAGAGGTAGAGAATGTGATGACCCATAGGGTCATCTTTTGATTCAGAATCCGATTCAGTGTTCTGAGGCCTTGAAAAGCTCATTTTCTTTCTGCTCGATTTGCGTGCACAGTCATGGCGTGTTTCCGGAAAGCCTTTATATGAAAATTTGAGAAAAATATTGAGTTTTGCCTTTAAAAGTGATTTAAGTTGACTTCGGTCAATATTTTGGGTAAACGGACCGGGACCCATGATTTGACGGTCCCGGAGGGTCCGTAGAAAAATATGGGACTTGAGCGTATGCCTGGAATTGAATTTCGGGGTCCCTAGCCCGAGAAATGAATTTTTGAAGAAAATTTTTAACTGAAACTATAATGGTTTTTGGAAATTGAATAATATTTGATATTGTTGGTATCGGGCCCGTATTTTGGTTCCGGAGCCCAGTACAGGTCTGTTATGATATTTATACCCTATCTGTGAAGTTTGGTGAAAAACGGAGGCGATTTGGCGTGATTCGGACCTTTGGTTGAGAAAATAGAAAGTTTGAAAACTATCTGTAAAATTTCATGCGTTTTGGGGTTGAATTCATAGTTCTTGGTGTGATTTTGGCGATTTGATCGTATGAGCAAGTTCGTATAATGTTTTAAGACTTGTGTGCATGTTTGATTTGGAGCTCCGAGGGCTCGGGTGAGTTTTGGATAGGCTACAGAGTGTTTTGAAACTTAAGGAATTTTCTGGTATGTTGCAGATCTGCTGGCTCGCAAATGCGAGCATTGCATTTGCGAAGTTTTGTCGCATTTGCAATCAGAGGGTTGGGAAGGGGACCTTCGCATTTGCGAAGCTCATTGTCGAAATTGCGACTGGAACAGAGGCTGCATTTGCGAACAATTGTTCGCATTTACGATGCTAGCAGGTCAGGCCAAGCTTCGCATTTGCGAACTAATGGCCGCATTTGCGAGTTTGAATTTGCGTACCTGTGATCGCAAATGCGATAACTTCGACTGTTCAAAACCATTTTGGACGGGGGTTTTCATTCATTCTCCCATTTTTCAAAAACCAAACTTCAAGAGGCGATTTTCCAAAGACCATATCTTCCCCAAATCATAGGTAAATGATTCTTAACTTATTTCTTTCAATCTATTTCATATTTTTATGAGATTTCTTCTTAAAATCTAGGGTTTTTCATGGTGGAATTGGGTGTTTTTGGGTAAAACATAGAAATTTCGAAATTTGGGGATTTAGACCTCAAATTGAGGTCGGATTTCAAAACCAATTGTATATCCGGGCTCAGGGTGAATGGGTAATAGGGTTTTGGTCTGAATTTTGAGATTTGACCAAGCGGGCCCCGGGTCAATTTTTGACCTTTTGGGGAAAATGAAAGAAAATCTATAATTATGCATTGGAATTGGTTTCTTTAGCGTTAATTGATGTTAATAAGCTAATTATGAATAGATTCGAGTGGATTGGACGTGGAAACTAAGGGAAAAGCGGTACTTGAGGCTTGAGTTTGGCCATGGAATCGAGGTAAGTGTTGTGGCTAACCTTTGCTTGAGGGATTAGGTTTTGTTGCCTTATTTGCTACATGTTTAGCTGTTAAGTACAACGTATAGGTGAGGTGACGAGTATCTATACGTTGTTGTCGGGTCATAGCATGCGAGTGAGTCTTATACTTGTGACCGTTGTGTTTCTTTATACGTAATGTTCCTGCTTAAACTGGTTATTACTCATGTTAAACAAGTCTTCTTATGTTTTTCCTGGCTTTTGGATATTGGTTGAGTATTGGCTCAAGTTGAGATTTATGTTGTGAAGTTAAGTGATGAAACAAAGTTGTTTAATTATGATGCTCTTCCCGGTTGTTATTGTTTCTATTGTTTAGTTATGTGGTGAGGGAGAGTGATAAAGCATGAAGGGTGATACCATGCACATTTCTATTATTCATAGGGTGTGGTTGAGTGGTAAAGCACGAAGTGTGATGCTGTGCACGTTTCTATTATTGATTATCTGGTGAAGTTGAGTGATAAAGCACGAAGGATGATGCCGTGCACGTTTCTATTATTGAATATCTGGTGAGGTTGAGTGGTAAGGAACGAAGGGTGATACCGTGCACGTTTCTATTATTGATCGCCTGGTGAGGATTGAGAGTAAAAGCACAAAGGGTTATGCTGTTCATTTTCTGTTGCTGTGTTTACTCGTTATTATCGGTTGAAAGTGTACTAGCTATTTAAATTCCTCTACTGTTGTGATTCTTTATTTTTGTACCCTCATAGCATGTTGACCCTCCCCGTTAAGTTTTGCTTATCTTCTATTAATTTTTATTCTGTTAGCATATTGTTTAGCTTCACAGGTTTATGTTATTTGTCGTGTCCTAGCCTCGTCACTACTTCGCCGAGGTTAGGCTCGGCACTTGCAAGTATATGGAGTCGGTTGTACTGATACTGCTCTCTGCACTTTTTGTGCAGATCCAGTTGCTGGACCTCACTGATCAAAGTTTGGGTTGCTGCGTTCTGTCCACAGGAGATCCAAGGTAGATCTCCCGGCATTCGCAGACCCTGGAGTCCCCTTCCCTCTATTTTAGATTCCTGTTTTCTTTCATTCCGAGAAAAAGATGTATTTCCTCGAAACCAGTGTTTATAGAAATTCTTAGACGTTCGTGGATTGTGGCATCAGATCTTGTGGGTAGTCTTGTACTAGATTATTTAAACTGTTATAAAACTTCAGCACTTCATATCTGCTCAGTTTTAATTATTATAAATTTTTGCTTTGGTTAATGATTTATATGTTAGAACTGTATCTGTTGGCTTGCCTACCATTCTAAGAGTTAGGCGCCATCACGATCCCGATGGAGGGAATTCCGGATCGTGACAATATAATGTCATGTTAAATCATCATGCTTCAGATTTAACACAAATATAGCCGATATATAAAGAATAATTTTTCATATTTATAGCAAATTCAATTTAATTAACTGCTTGGAAACCCATCAAAACGACCTCAAAATGCCGAAAAACAGCATGATTAACTGCATAGCAGTGAGTTTTTCGCACTATATCATTTTTGATGAACCTACCAAGTTTCAGGTCAATTGGAGTTCGTCAAATTCATGACCACCAGCGTGTAACCAAACTCAGAGAATAACCGTTTTAAGCAGTTTCATGAATTAAAATAAATATGATATTGATTTCCATTCTCCTTATAACTATACTATGAGCTCAAGGCATATATTATGTTCTTCCTATTTCTGGGATACACAATATCTCCTTTTGCACTAAATAATCCTTTTACTAAATACACAAGAACCTAAGATATTATATCTTCTCCTGTTTGGCGAAAAAACTTAATATCTCTTCTCATGGGTGGAGTTGGTCTCACTGGTACCCAAAGATAAAACTCTTTTCTAGTTAAGAACCTCCACCACTAATGTAGATTTATGAAGGATAATTTTCACATGGTATATTATGCAGATTTTAATGACTCAAATAAATAGACCATTTTGTGGATCCTACTTATTAATCATATTGCTCAATCTATGAATAGACACAATTTCACATGTACAGATTTATGAAGAAATTTTCATGAGTTCAAATAAACAAACCACTTTAGTGGCAACTATTTATTACTCACAAAATTCTCAATTTAAGAGTGAAGATACATGCAGCTCATAAAATTATTTTATGGCAGATTATGGACCACATCTTAAAAGTCATGCCAATAATATAAAACTCATACAAAATACCGTCATATTTCACTTAATTACAACCTCCAACCAGAGAACAAAATTTTTCATCGAAAATCCAAGACTAGTAATCATGTAGGGCATGAAAACATAAACTAAAATTTGAGAAATTTTAAATGCACAAATATGGCAAACGCTCCAATCATTAGTCATCCAGGATATCAAACAGAGGATTTCACTTTCTTACAAATAACTTATATCATCACACAATATCAATTATACCTTGTAAGACCTAGTCAATAAAATCCTGCACCTCTATTATTGAATTAAATACAACAACACGTCTATTTACTAATAGCCAATGTGTAAACCTATTATATCACCAGTATTTAATCATGGAGACCATGGGGAGTCACCCCCACCACCATTGAATTAAAAACGAATTGAAATTATTAAAAAATAATTTCCAGAAAATAGAAAAACGTCCAAAACACAATCCAAACGAGCTCAAAAAGCCGAAAAATACCATGATTCACTGCGTTGCAGTGAGTTTTTCTCACCACATCATTTTCAATGGACCTACCAAATTTCAGCTCAATTGGAGTCCGTCACGTTCGTTGACCTCCGAAAATACCGCAATTCTGTCAAAATCGGGTTTTGCATTTTTTCTAGGATTTACCCGAAAAATCCAGTTCATCTCAATCAAATATCAATAAGAAAAATAGATATCTCATGATTACAAGAATAGTCCAAAAATTTTGCACAGTTAATTCACAAAACAGCAGTGTAGTTTTTCAGAAACCCACATATACATGCAATTCAAAAACGCACATAAACACGATATTCGTGTTTCATGAAAAACGTAGTTATCTAATTAGATGTGAGTGGGCTTTGATACCAATTGATGGATTATTATATGTAGCGGAAGCAATCCCAGTATCAAAATCACATGTAATCAAGACAACTAGCATAAACAGGATTTAACGGGTTACCTCTTGTAGCGTGAACAAAACTTCTCTATCACGTGAGCCTCCAATTCCACAGCAACTCAATTCAATCTCAACCACCCGCATGATCACGATTCGGAAATAGTATTTTCGTGTGGGCGAAATTTTTCTAGGAAAAGGGGGCTGAAATTTGGCCACCATCTGCTCCTCCCTCTAGGTGGAAAAACTTATATATTTATAGCACAAGTTTTAAGGGTTAAAACCCTTTCCCAAAACCTGTTGGATTTTCTTTTTCGCCAGAAAAACGATTCCTTTAATTCCTATTATTTAGGCACAGTAGGGACCACATAATTTAATTAGAAACGCTCCAATTGTGGAATTAATTTCTAATTTTTGAAATTATCTACCATAATTAATTACGAATTATTTCACTAAAAATTTGTAATTGCACTCTATAATGACACGGCCGGTCGTTTTATGAGTTACCGCTCTGTTTTCCCCATTTCTGCTTCTTATTGCTTTGTTTATCGGTTCTATGTATGAACGGGTTGGTTGGCTTGGGTTCGGAGAGGTTTTGGTAAGGTTTGAGACACTTAGTCTCTTTTAAGAAAGCTTAAGTTGGAAAAGTCAACCGGATGTTGACTTATGTGTTAGAGGGCTCAGATGTGAATTCTGATGGTTCGGATAGCTTTGGGAGGTGATTTGTGACTTAGGAGCGTGATCGGAATGTGTTTTGGAGGTCCGGAGTAGATTTAGGCTTGAATTGGCGAAAATGGGATTTTGGCGTTTTCCAGTTGATAGGTGAGATTTTGATATAGGGGTCGGAATGGAATTCCGGAAGTTGCAGTAGTTCTGCTGTGTCATTTGGGATGTGTGTGCAAAATTTCAGGTCATTCGGACGTGGATTGGTATACTTTTTGATCATAAGCGGAATTCGGAAGATTTTAGAACCTTAGGCTTGAATCTGATGTGTTTTGGTTGATTTGACGTTGTTTGAGGTATTTTGAAGGTTGGTATAAGTTTGAATGGTAGTGTAAGACTTGTTGGTGCTTTTGGTTGAGGTCCCGGGGGCCTTGGGGTGATTTCGTATGGTTGACGGCAAGTTTGGAAGTTGGTTTGGCAGCTGAAGTGTTGGAATTTGCAGCTAGGTGACCGCAGGTGCGGTCTCGCAAAAGAGAAAAGGGAGCCGCAGACGCGGCCAGGTTGAAGGCTAGTTGAAACCGCAAAAGCGGTTGAGAAGGCGCACCTGCGATGGTGCAGGTGCGATATTTTAACCGCAGAAGCGGAAATTGGTCAAGTAAGTGGAAACCGCATGTGAGGTGCTTGGGACCGCAGAAGGGGTTACGCAGGTGCGATATCTGGACCACAGGTGCGAAAAGCCTGGGTCAGAATGTATATATTTCTTCCTGCGCGATTTTCAAAGGGTTTCACCATTTTTAAAAGTGAATTTTGGAGTTTTGGGCGATTTTGAAGAGAGAATTCAAGGAGACTTCATTTAGGTAAGGTTTTTGATCATGAAAACTCATTTCTATGGTATCAATTGACGGATTAGAGCTGTAATTAAGGGAAATTAAGGGATTAAGTGTAACGACCCAACCGGTCATTTTGAGCTTTTGCACTTCGCTCGCCAGTTCTCGGGCATGACTAGCCCGGTGTGAGGTACTATGACTTATGTAAATCGTCGGTTTTGGATTTCAGGCTAATCGGAATAGATATGAAAGGATGATTCTCAGCTTGAGGCTTAAAGTTTGAAAGATTTTACCAAGTTTTGACTTGTTGGCATATGACCTCGAATTAGAATTTTTATGATTTGGTTAGCTCCGTTAGGTGATTTGAGACTTAGGAGCGTGATCGGAAAGTGTTTTGGAGGCCCGGAGTAGATTTAGGCTTGAATTGGCGAAATTAGAATTTTGGCATTTTCCGGTTGATAGGTGAGATTTTGATATAAGGGTCGGAATGGAATTCCGGAAGTTGCAGTAGGTCCGTTGTGTCATTTGGGATGTGTGTGCAAAATTTCAAGTCATTCGGACGTGGTTTGATAGACTTTTTGATCGAAAGCGTAACTTGAGAGTTTTTTAAATTCTTAGGCTTGAATCTGATGAAAAAATTGGTGTTTTGATGTTGTTTTGAGCGTTCTGAAGGTCGGAACAAGTTTGAATGATATTTTAGGATTGGTTGGCATGTTTGGTTGAGGTCCCGGGGGCCTCGGGTGTGTTCCGGGTGGGCCACAGGTCATTTTTCCATATGTTTGAACTGCTGTTCTGCTATCTGGCGTTTCCTTCTATGTGATCGCATAGGCATAGCCGCGATCGCGTAGTAAAATGTAAACCTGCCATATTTTCCTTCTATACGATCGCATTCATTTGTTCGCGATCGCGTAGCACAAAATTTGGACAGTAGCATTTTCCTTCAATGCGATTGCATTGATTTGTTCGCGATCGCGCAGCACAAAATTTGGACAGTAGCATTTTCCTTCTATGCGATCGCATTTATTTGTTCGCGATCGCGTAGCACAAAATTTGGACAGTAGCATGTTCCTTCTTTGCGATTGCATTGATTTGTTCTGTAACGACCTGGCCTGTCGTTTTAAGAATTAATGCCCTGATCCCCTATTAACTGCATTCCCCGTGTTTATTTCTTCTATTGTGAGTTGCCGGGAGGATTTATTTGGAGTTTCGGAGAGTTTTGGACAGTTAGTCCCTAAAAGAGAGCTTATGCTTTAGAATTTGGACCGTAGTCGGAACAGTGTGAAGACGGCCTAGGAATGGGATTCTGTTAGCTCAGTTGGGTGATTTGGGGTTTAGGAGCGTGTTCGGATTGTGTTTTGGAGGTCCGTAGCTTATTTAGGCTTGAAATGCCGAAGTTGAATTTTTGAAGTTTCTGGTTTGATAGTGAGATTTTGATATAGGTGACGGAATGGAATTCCGGAAGTTGGAGTAGGTCCGTTGTCTCATTTGTGACGTGTGTGCAAAATTTCAGGTCATTCGAACGAGGTTTGATAAACGTTTTGATCGAAAGCGTAAATTGCGAGTATTTGGAGTTCTTAGGCTTGAATCCACGGTTAATTCGATGTTTCGATGTTGTTTTAGGTGTTTTAAGGATTGGTATAAGTTTGGATAGTGGTATGTAACTTGTTCGTGCTTTTGGTTGAGGTCCCGGGGGCCTCGGGATGATTTCGGATGGTTAACGGGAAGTTTGGAGTTTAGAGTTTGCAGCTGAAGCTGCTAGTCTGCTGTCATAACCGCACCTGCGGCTTGGGGACCGCAGGTGCGAGCCCGAAGAAGCAGTTGAAGTACCGCAGAAGCGGTTTGAGGCAAAGGGGAGTTGACCGCAGATGCGCTCGAGGCACCGCAGAAGCAGCACCGCATCTGCAGAAAGGCAGTCGCAGGTGCGGAAAGACCCGTTTAATGAAATGTCGCAGATGCGACCAGGTCTTTGCAGGAGCGGGACCGCAGGTGCGATCCCAGAGCCGCAGATGCAGTTTCACTGGTCAGAAAAGGGGCAGAACGAGGGTTTAGTTTCAAATGTTAGAAAATTTATTTGGAGCTCGGGAAAGAGGGCGATTTTGGGAGATTTTTGAAAGGAAATCAGTGGGTAATGATTCCTAATCCCTATCTAGTTGTATTCCTATAATCTAATCTTAGTTTTGTCATTTAATTTCGGATTTGGGATGAAAATTTGGGGGAAAAATTTGGAGAAAGTTCTTAGATCTAAATTTCGAGTTTTGATTGGGAATTTGACATTGGATTTGGAAAATTTTGGTATGGTTAGACTCGTGAGAGTATGAGGATTCTAAAATTTTAAATTTTACTCGATTCCGAGATGTGGGCCCGGGGGAATTTTGATAATTTTACCTAATTTTGCGTATTAGCTTAGAATTTATTTGTGGAATCAGTTACTTGAAGTTATATTTACATTATGCAATTAAGTTGAATTGATTTGGGCCATTTGGAGTCGAGTACTCGTGGCAAGAACGTGGTTTCGGGTTGATTTTGAGCCGGTTCGAGGTAAGTGGCTTGTCTAACCTTGTGTGGGGGAACTCCCCTTAGGATTTGGTATTGTTGATAATTGAAATGACTTGTACGTGAGGTGACGATTACGTACTTGTGCTAATTGTTGAGAATCCGTTTTCATTAAGTAACTATAATTGTGATTCCTCTTTCCTGTTTATACTACTTGTAATTTAAGCCTACTGTTAGCTTAGGGAAGCATGTCTAATTGACTTAATTGCTTTACTTGCTCAACTGTTTTATTTAAATTCTGTGCAGCATGCTAGGTTAGAAATACCTGTTTTACCTTGGTATGAAATTGGTTTGAATTTAATATTCTTCGTGTTGCTGCTGTGTGTTTACTTGGGACTGTGGGCGATATCCCGGTAGATCCCCCTTGCCTGTTTATTTGGGACTACGGATTGAAATTCTGGTAGATCCCCCTGCATATTTACATTTGGGGACTACGGATCGAGATTCCGGTAGATCCCCGGCGCACTATGAGTTGGACTACGGGACGACACCCGGGAGATCCACTAGACATTTACATTTGGGGGCTACAGGACGGTATCCTGGTATATCCCCGGTTGCTACCTCTGTGTTGAGCTATATTCTTTCTGTGATGTTTTCTCTGTGGTATTTGTTATTACTCTAACCATCCTGTGTTACTTCATACTGTTAGCATTTAATTATATTGTCGTATTCTATATTGCCTTGTTTTTCAGCTAAAATCAGTAGGGCCTGACCTTCCTCGTCACTACTCGACCTGGGTTATGCTTGGCACTTACTGAGTAGCGCTGTGGTGTACTTATGCCCTTCCTGAACATGTTTTTCATGTGAAGAACCAGGTACTTCAACTCAGCCCTACTATTCTTGAGGTAGGGTGATCCATCAGAGATTTCGAGGTATGTCTGCCGCGTCCGCAGACCGAGTTGTCCTTTTCCATTCTCTCTCATAGCATTAGCCCTTCTGTATTTCTTTTGTTTAGATACTAGAGTTAGAACATTGTAGCTATTCCACAGCTTGTGATTTCATGAGATTCCGGGTTTTGGGAAATGTAGTTCATTATAAGAGTTTGATTTGTATTATTCTTGCAGTTTGGCTAGTTTATTTCTGTTATTTCTTTTTCCGCAATTTGTTAGGCTTACCTAGTTGTAGAGACTAGGTGCCGTCACGATAGTTCAAGGAGGGCGAACTTGGGTCGTGACATGTTCGCGATCGCATAGCACAAAATTTGGACAGTAGAATTTTCCTTCTTTGTGATTGCATTGATTTGTTCGCGATCGCGTAGCACAAAATTTGGACATTAGCATTTTCCTTCTATGCGATTGCATTGATTTGTTCGCGATCGCGTAGCACAATATTTGGACAGTAGCATTTTCCTTCTATGCGATTACATTGATTTGTTCGCGATCGCGTAGCACACTTTGGTCCAACAACTATTTCTTTTATGCGATCACATCGCTTCTCCCGCGATCGCGATCTACAAATACCTGGGTAGTTTTTAAACAGCCCATCCGCGACCTTTCATCATTTTTTACCATTTTGTAATGGGATTGAAGATTTTGAGAGGGATTCTTGAGGAAACCAAAGGGTAATCTCTTGGAGGTAAGATTCTTGACTTCATAACTCGTTTATATGTGATTAAAGGCCTAATTAGTGGTGAAATTTNTAGTAAAAATGGGAAGTTTCTGAGATGCGGCTATGTGTGTCGCGGCTAAGTCTGAGAAAGCCTAGCCAGGCTACTCTGAGCCCTAATCGGGGCGTCACTTCCACCCGTCCCATCTCCACAGCTTTACAACTAATGGGTACCTTACCGTATAATCCTCCCATCTTTTTTCTATAAAAAGGGGATTTTTACTATTTTGTAGGCAGCTGATGTTGCTCCAAAGGCTTTATATGAAATATATGATAACTCTCTCTCTTTCTCTCTAATACACTCTCTTGATATTGTTGCTCTATCTTATTATCTTCATACTAGTTCTACATTTATTGTTTGTTATTGGCCATAAAGAGCCTCCTTTAATATTATTGCATCTGTTAGCCCTTCCCTGGTTGCCCCTGATAGCTCGAGCCCGAGCTCGGGATTTTGGCAATCAGGTAACCGGTTTTAGACGAAGGGGATCCATAACCCGAATGACCCCAATTGAAGAAAGAAAAGAGTGGAAACGGGTAAACCAGCAAAATTTAGTAAATATTTATAAACGCTACTGGTAGTTCAAGGTCGAGATAGTGTTTGGTCAA